>NW_028157672.1:638599-789824 GCF_964263955.1 Coregonus lavaretus
AACTAAGAGGCCTAGCACGAACTATGATAAATAGCCCCAGATCATTATTCCTCATCCACCAAACTTTACCGTTGGCACTATGCATTGGGGCAGGTAATGTTCTCCTGACATCCACCAAACCCATATTCGTCCGTCGCACTGGCAGGTGATTCATCAATACAGAGAACACATTTCCACTGCACCAGAGTCCAATGGCGGCGAGCTTTACACCACTCCAGCCGACGCTTGGCATTGCGCATGGTAATCTTAGGCTTGTGTGCGGCTGTAAACCCATTTCATGAAGCTCCCGACTAACGGTTATTGTGCTGATGTTGCTTTCAGAGGCAGTTTGGAACTCGGTAGTGAGTGTTGCAACCGAGAACAGACGATTTTTACACCCTAGGCGCTTCAGCACTCGGCGGTCCCATTCTGAGCTTGTGTAGCCTACCACTTCGCGGCTGAGCCATTGATGCTCCTAGATGTTTCCACTTCACAATAACAGCACTTACAGTTGACCGGGACAGCTCTGGCAGGGCAGAAATTTGATGAACTGACTTGTTGGAAAAGTGGCATCCTATGATGGTGCCATATTGAAAGTCACTGAGCGCTTCAGTAAGGCCTTTCTACTGCCAATGTTTGTCTATGGAGATTGCATAGTTGTGTGATCGATTTTATACACATGTCAGCAACGGGTGTGGCTGAAATAGCCGAATCCACTAATTTGAAGGGGTGTCCACATACTTTTGTATATACAGTGCATTCGTAAAGTATTTAGACCCCTTCCCTTTTTCCACATTTTGTTACATTACAGCGTTATTCTAAAATGTATTAAATAAAATGTTTCCCTCATCAATCTACATACAATACCCCATAATGACAAAGCGAAAATAGGTTTTTAGAAATGTATGCACATTTATTACAAATTAAAAACAGAAATACCCTATTCACATAAGTATTCAGACCCTTTGCTATGAGAATAAAAATTTAGCTCAGGTGCATCCTGTTTCCATTGATCATCCTTGAGATGTTTCTACAACTTGATTGGAGTCAACCTGTGGTAAGTTAAATTGATTATACATGATTTCACAAAGCACACACCTGTCTATCTAATGTTCCAGAGTTGACAGTGCATGTCAGAGCAAAAACCAAGCCATGAGATCGAAGGAATTGTCCGTAGAGCTCCAAGACAGGATTGTGTCGAGGCACAGATCTGGGGAAGGGTACCAAAACATTTCTGTAGCTTTGAAGGTCCCCAAGGATACAGTGGCCTCCATCATTCTTAAATGGAAGAAGTTTGGAACCACCAAGACTCTTCCTAGAGCTGGCCGCCCGTCCAAACTGAGCAATCGGGGGAGAAGGGCCTTGGTCAGGGAGGTGACCAAGAACCTGATGGTCACTCTGACAGAGCTCCAGAGTTCCTCTGTGGAGATGGGAGAACCTTCCAGAAGGACAATCATCTCTGCAGCACTCCACCAATCAGGCCTTTATGGTAGAGTGGCCAGACGGAAGCCACTCCTCAGTAAAAGGCACATGACAGCCCGCTTGGAATTTGCTAAAAGGCACCTAAAGACTCTCAGAAAATGAGAAACAAGATTCTCTGGTCTGATGAAACCAAGATTTAACTCTTTGGCATGAATGCCAAGTGTCACATCTGGAGGAAACCTGGCACCATTCCTACGGTGAAGCATGGTGGTGGCAGCATCATGATGTTTTTCAGCGTTAGGGACTGGGAGACTAGTCAGGATCGAGGGAAAGATGAATGGAGCAAAGTACAGAGAGATCCTTGATGAAAACCTGCGAAGGTTCACTTTCCAACAGGACAATGACTCTAAGCACACAGCCAAGACAACGCAGGAGTTGCTTCGGGACAAGTCTCTGAATGTCCTTGAGTGTCCCAACTAGAGCCCGGACTTGAACCCGATCGAACGTCTCTGGAGAGGCCTGAAAATAGCTGTGCAGTGACACTCCCCATCCAACCTGACAGAGCTTGAGAGGATCTGCAGAGAAGAATGGGAAAAACTCCCCAAATAGAGGTGTGCCAAGCTTGTAGCGTCATACCCAGGAAGACTCAAGGCTGTAATCGATGCTAAAGGTGCTTCAACAAAGTACTGAGTAAAGGGTCTGAATACTTCTGTAAATGTGATATTTCAAGGGGGGGGGGGTTTATACATTAGCAAACATTTCTAAAAACCTGTTTGCTTTGTCATTATGGGGTATTGTGTGTAGATTGATGAGGGGAAAAAATGATTTAATCAATTTTAGAATAAGGCTGTAACGTAACAAAATGTGGAAAAAGTCAATGGGTCTGAATACTTTCCGAATCCACTGTATAGTGTATATAAATAGTTCTCTCTCTCTCTCTCTCCCTCTGTTATTCCAGTGGTAGTAATGAGCAGGTAATTCCAGAACAGCTCCTCTCATCTGTGTTCATTCATCAACACACTCAGGGGACGTAGTGACAGACAAATATATATTACAGTGTCACTGCCATCACACAAGCACAAACACACACACACACACACGGGCACACATGCACACAGGCACACACACGCGCACACACACACACACACAGTGACGCACACACACACACACACACACACACACAGTGACGGCCGGGTATTCGTGCGGTTGAGTCCATTTGTGCGGTAACATGGACTCTTCACAAACTTTGTTGCTCATTTCTGAAAGCAAGCAAGCGTGTTGTAGCAAACGAGTCTTTGGTTGCCAAGGCAACGCCCCCCTTCCTGCATCAGCAGCACATGCAGTCAGGAGCGGAGGTGAGGAGAAAATGTGCGTCTTTAAAAATATATATATTTTTAAAGATGCATATTTATCTGTGGTGGTGATACACAATAGAAAGTCACATTTTAGAAAACTCTAAATCCAAACGAATACTAAAACTGAATAGAGATTAAAGACACCACTAAGACCAACACAGTGATCATAATAGACTGTAACGGTTCCTGTAAATCAAAGGGCCTGGGATGGGGGTTCCACTAAGCTATATGGAATTGTTTTTTAGAAGGTCGTACCAAGGATGATTTTGCTATTTGATTTTGATTTTGAATTTTAAGACCCCTTGAAGTATCAAAATAATATAAAACAATAATTTGATGAAAAACTGTATTTGGCCTAACTGCTATTAGCCCATACAAACGCATTGAACAGATTCACTACATGGAACAACAGATAGTCCCCCCCAAAATTTTTTTTGAAAGGAAGTTTGTTCTGAAGTGTCTGTCCTAAATCTGAGAGATGTGTTTTTAAGCCCTTATTTTTGGCACTAAACTATATACTACATATCTTTATACTTCCATTCATTTTTTAAACTGGTACTTTGGGACCTTCAGACGAGTCTTTTGAGGCAACAGACATGTACGTATTTGTTAGAGTCTCACCTTTCCACAGAGGGGTCATATTAGTGTGTAGCCCAAACTGTTCGGACCAGGTTGGTGGCATCTTAATTGGGGAGAATGGGCTTGTGGTAATGTCTGGAGCGGAATCAGTGGAATGGTATCAAATACATCAAACACATGGTTTCCAGGTGTTTGATGCCATTCCATCTGAGCCGTTCTCCCCTCAGCAGCCTCCACTGGTACGGACGCTGCAGACAGACGTTGGCAGATCGGCTGTACCGACCTCAGATGAGTCCCAAGATCCTTGTGGGAGTCGTAGAGCAAAACGGAGAACACCATCGTGTTTGTGAGAGTCTCATCTTTCCATAGAGGGGCCAAAACCGTTCTGACACTACAGATGATTTTGTGAGAAGATCGATTTTTGGGACGTGCCTAGCCACAAGCGTGACATAGGCGGATGCAGATGGATTGAGACGCATCCGATGCCAAACAACAAATATCTCTAGCTTAAACGGACACATTTTTATGGAGATGTTTGCATTACGCGAATTAAATGTCCGTAGGGAGTGCGGACATTGACCTTCTGGGGTTAAAAACCTGTCTTTATGCCACAGAACCAGGCCAGTAGAATGTTGACACAGCAGTCTCCTGTAACGCTCTAACTCACTACACACTAAAGCAAAATGATCTGGAACGTAATAGAGACACAATTACACAGCTTTCAAAACACATCTCAAACACATCAAATATCAGTGAACATGAGAAAAACTACCAGGTTTAACATAATTGTCACGAATCCGCAGGGAGTCAGGAAGCAGGTGCAGAAGGAGAGTTGAATAACAAATGAACAAAAACAGGAGACGAACATGAAAACAAAACCAAAATGTAATACTTAAATACCAATAGACGAGGTTTAACATAATAAATATAATCAAATCTGAGAAATGAAAATCTGCATTGCAAAGAAAGAAAGGAACAGGAAGATTTACATTTCAAATCATGTGATTATGAAGTATATGTTATGTTAACCAACACATTGCTTTAAATGAAGATGATGCCTAAGTCTGCATTTCTGGTCCAACACAATCTGATTATGCCAAATCAGTTCTGAAGAAAATATATGATGTTTTTCCTTCTTCACTAAAGCAATATGATTCTCCAATAAGATACTGTTATAAATTAATATTCAGAGAGGAGTTTGGATGTGCTATTGGGCATCATGCAGTTTTAATGAAACACTACGTAACTGTTGCAAATTACTGCTTCCCGTTTGTAGAAGTAGAGGAACTGCCCTGAAGAAGCCTTGGTTACACTAGATGCAGAAAACACACGTTTAATGTAGAACACTGGTGATGGAGCTAAAACTTTAACAATTAAATACATGTTTGAATGTAGAACACTGGTGATGGAGGTAAAACTTTGACAATTAAATACATGTTTGAATGTAGAACACTGGTGATGGAGGTAAAACTTTAACAATTAAATACATGTTTGAATGTAGAACACTGGTGATGGAGGTAAAACTTTAACAATTAAATACATGTTTGAATGTAGAGCACTGGTGATGGAGGTAAAACTTTAACAATTAAATACATGTTTGAATGTAGAACACTGGTGATGGAGGTAAAACTTTAACAATTAAATACATGTTTGAATGTAGAACACTGGTGATGGAGGTAAAACTTTGACAATTAAATACATGTTTGAATGTAGAGCACTGGTGATGGAGCTAAAACTTTAACAATTAAATACATGTTTGAATGTAGAGCACTGGTGATGGAGGTAAAACTTTAACAATTAAATACATGTTTGAATGTAGAGCACTGGTGATGGAGGTAAAACTTTAACAATTAAATACATGTTTGAATGTAGAACACTGGTGATGGAGGTAAAACTACGACAATTAAATACATGTTTGAATGTAGATCACTGGTGATGGAGCTAAAACTTTAACAATTAAATACATGTTTGAATGTAGAGCACTGGTGATGGAGGTAAAACTTTAACAATTAAATACATGTTTGAATGTAGAGCACTGGTGATGGAGGTAAAACTTTAACAATTAAATACATGTTTGAATGTAGAGCACTGGTGATGGAGGTAAAACTTTGACAATTAAATACATGTTTGAATGTAAAACACTGGTGATGGAGGTAAAACTATGACAATTAAATACATGTTTGAATGTAGAACACTGGTGATGGATGTAAAACTTTAACAATTAAATACATGTTTGAATGTAGAACACTGGTGATGGAGGTAAAACTACGCCAATTAAATACATGTTTGAATGTAGAACACTGGTGATGGAGGTAAAACTTTAACAATTAAATACATGTTTGAATGTAGAGCACTGGTGATGGAGCTAAAACTTTAACAATTAAATACATGTTTGAATGTAGAGCACTGGTGATGGAGGTAAAACTTTAACAATTAAATACATGTTTGAATGTAGAACACTGGTGATGGAGGTAAAACTTTAACAATTAAATACATGTTTGAATGTAGAGCACTGGTGATGGAGCTAAAATTTTAACAATTAAATACATATTTGAATGTAGAGCACTGGTGATGGAGGTAAACCTTTAACAATTAAATACATGTTTGAATGTAGAACACTGGTGATGGAGGTAAAACTACAACAATTAAATCCATGTTTGAATGTAGAGCACTGGTGATGGAGCTAAAACTTTAACAATTAAATACATGTTTGAATGTAGAGCACTGGTGATGGAGGTAAAACTTTAACAATTAAATACATGTTTGAATGTAGAACACTGGTGATGGAGGTAAAACTTTGACAATTAAATACATGTTTGAATGTAAAACACTGGTGATGTAGGTAAAACTACGACAATTAAATACATGTTTGAATGTAGAACACTGGTGATGGAGGTAAAACTTTAACAATTAAATACATGTTTGAATGTAGAACACTGGTGATGGAGGTAAAACTACGACAATTAAATACATGTTTGAATGTAGAACACTGGTGATGGAGGTAAAACTTTAACAATTAAATACATGTTTGAATGTAGAGCACTGGTGATGGAGGTAAAACTACGACAATTAAATACATGTTTGAATGTAGAGCACTGGTGATGGAGCTAAAACTTTAACAATTAAATACATGTTTGAATGTAGAGCACTGGTGATGGAGGTAAAACTTTAACAATTAAATACATGTTTGAATGTAGAACACTGGTGATGGAGGTAAAACTTTAAAAATTAAATACATGTTTGAATGTAGAGCACTGGTGATGGAGGTAAAACTTTAACAATTAAATACATGTTTGAATGTAGAGCACTGGTGATGGAGCTAAAACTTTAACAATTAAATACATGTTTGAATGTAGAGCACTGGTGATGGAGGTAAAACTTTGACAATTAAATACATGTTTGAATGTAGAAAACTGGTGATGGAGGTAAAACTACAACAATTAAATACATGTTTGAATGTAGAGCACTGGTGATGGAGGTAAAACTTTGACAATTAAATACATGTTTGAATGTAAAACACTGGTGATGGAGGTAAAACTACGACAATTAAATACATGTTTGAATGTAGAACACTGGTGATGGAGGTAAAACTTTAACAATTAAATACATGTTTGAATGTAGAACACTGGTGATGGAGGTAAAACTACTACAATTAAAAACATGTTTGAATGTAGAACACTGGTGATGGAGGTAAAACTTTAACAATTAAATAAATGTTTGAATGTAGAACACAGGTGATGGAGGTAAAACTACGACAATTAAATACATGTTTGAATGTAGAGCACTGGTGATGGAGCTAAAACTTTAACAATTAAATACATGTTTGAATGTAGAGCACTGGTGATGGAGGTAAAACTTTAACAATTAAATACATGTTTGAATGTAGAGCACTGGTGATGGAGGTAAAACTTTAACAATTAAATACATGTTTGAATGTAGAGCACTGGTGATGGAGGTAAAACTACGACAATTAAATACATGTTTGAATGTAGAACACTGGTGATGGAGGTAAAACTTTAACAATTAAATACATGTTTGAATGTAGAACACTGGTGATGGAGGTAAAACTACGACAATTAAATACATGTTTGAATGTAGAGCACTGGTGATGGAGCTAAAACTTTAACAATTAAATACATGTTTGAATGTAGAGCACTGGTGATGGAGGTAAAACTTTAACAATTAAATACATGTTTGAATGTAGAGCACTGGTGATGGAGGTAAAACTTTAACAATTAAATACATGTTTGAATGTAGAGCACTGGTGATGGAGGTAAAACTTTGACAATTAAATACATGTTTGAATGTAAAACACTGGTGATGGAGGTAAAACTACGACAATTAAATACATGTTTGAATGTAGAACACTGGTGATGGAGGTAAAACTTTAACAATTAAATACATGTTTGAATGTAGAACACTGGTGATGGAGGTAAAACTACACCAATTAAATACATGTTTGAATGTAGAACACTGGTGATGGAGGTAAAACTTTAACAATTAAATACATGTTTGAATGTAGAACACTGGTGATGGAGCTAAAACTTTAACAATTAAATACATGTTTGAATGTAGAGCACTGGTGATGGAGGTAAAACTTTGACAATTAAATACATGTTTGAATGTAAAACACTGGTGATGGAGGTAAAACTACGACAATTAAATACATGTTTGAATGTAGATAAATGGTGATGGAGGTAAAACTTTAACAATTAAATACATGTTTGAATGTAGAACACTGGTGATGGAGGTAAAACTACACCAATTAAATACATGTTTGAATGTAGAACACTGGTGATGGAGGTAAAACTTTAACAATTAAATACATGTTTGAATGTAGAGCACTGGTGATGGAGCTAAAACTTTAACAATTAAATACATGTTTGAATGTAGAGCACTGGTGATGGAGGTAAAACTTTAACAATTAAATACATGTTTGAATGTAGAACACTGGTGATGGAGGTAAAACTTTAACAATTAAATACATGTTTGAATGTAGAGCACTGGTGATGGAGGTAAAACTTTAACAATTAAATACATGTTTGAATGTAGAGCACTGGTGATGGAGCTAAAACTTTAACAATTAAATACATGTTTGAATGTAGAGCACTGGTGATGGAGGTAAAACTTTAACAGTTAAATACATGTTTGAATGTAGAACACTGGTGATGGAGGTAAAACTACAACAATTAAATACATGTTTGAATGTAGAGCACTGGTGATGGAGCTAAAACTTTAACAATTAAATACATGTTTGAATGTAGAGCACTGGTGATGGAGGTAAAACTTTAACAATTAAATACATGTTTGAATGTAGAACACTGGTGATGGAGGTAAAACTTTGACAATTAAATACATGTTTGAATGTAAAACACTGGTGATGTAGGTAAAACTACGACAATTAAATACATCTTTGAATGTAGAACACTGGTGATGGAGGTAAAACTTTAACAATTAAATACATGTTTGAATGTAGAACACTGGTGATGGAGGTAAAACTACGACAATTAAATACATGTTTCAATGTAGAACACTGGTGATGGAGCTAAAACTTTAACAATTAAATACATGTTTGAATGTAGAACACTGGTGATGGAGGTAAAACTTTAACAATTAAATACATGTTTGAATGTAGAACACTGGTGATGGAGGTAAAACTTTAACAATTAAATACATGTTTGAATGTAGAGCACTGGTGATGGAGGTAAAACTTTAACAATTAAATACATGTTTGAATGTAGAACACTGGTGATGGAGGTAAAACTTTAACAATTAAATACATGTTTGAATGTAGAACACTGGTGATGGAGGTAAAACTTTGACAATTAAATACATGTTTGAATGTAAAACACTGGTGATGGAGGTAAAACTACGACAATTAAATACATGTTTGAATGTAGAACACTGGTGATGGAGGAAAAACTTTAACAATTAAATACATGTTTGAATGTATAACACTGGTGATGGAGGTAAAACTACGACAATTAAATACATGTTTGAATGTAGAACACTGGTGATGGAGGTAAAACTTTAACAATTAAATACATGTTTGAATGTAGAACACTGGTGATGGAGGTAAAACTACGACAATTAAATACATGTTTGAATGTAGAACACTGGTGATGGAGGTAAAACTTTAACAATTAAATACATGTTTGAATGTAGAACACTGGTGATGGAGGTAAAACTACGACAATTAAATACATGTTTGAATGTAGAACACTGGTGATGGAGGTAAAACTTTAACAATTAAATACATGTTTGAATGTAGAACACTGGTGATGGAGGTAAAACTACGACAATTAAATACATGTATGAATGTAGAGAACTGGTGATGGAGCTAAAACTTTAACAATTAAATACATGTTTGAATGTAGAGCACTGGTGATGGAGCTAAAACTTTAACAATTAAATACATGTTTGAATGTAGAGCACTGGTGATGGAGGTAAAACTTTAACAATTAAATACATGTTTGAATGTAGAGCACTGGTGATGGAGGTAAAACTTTAACAATTAAATACATGTTTGAATGTAGAGCACTGGTGATGGAGGTAAAACTTTAACAATTAAATACATGTTTGAATGTAGAGCACTGGTGATGGAGGTAAAACTTTGACAATTAAATACATGTTTGAATGTAAAACACTGGTGATGGAGGTAAAACTACGACAATTAAATACATGTTTGAATGTAGAACACTGGTGATGGAGGTAAAACTTTAACAATTAAATACATGTTTGAATGTAGAACACTGGTGATGGAGGTAAAACTACGCCAATTAAATACATGTTTGAATGTAGAACACTGGTGATGGAGGTAAAACTTTAACAATTAAATACATGTTTGAATGTAGAGCACTGGTGATGGAGCTAAAACTTTAACAATTAAATACATGATTGAATGTAGAGCACTGGTGATGGAGGTAAAACTTTAACAATTAAATACATGTTTGAATGTAGAACACTGGTGATGGAGGTAAAACTTTAACAATTAAATACATGTTTGAATGTAGAGCACTGGTGATGGAGCTAAAATTTTAACAATTAAATACATGTTTGAATGTAGAGCACTGGTGATGGAGGTAAAACTTTAACAATTAAATACATGTTTGAATGTAGAACACTGGTGATGGAGGTAAAACTACAACAATTAAATACATGTTTGAATGTAGAGCACTGGTGATGGAGCTAAAACTTTGACAATTAAATACATGTTTGAATGTAAAACACTGGTGATGTAGGTAAAACTACGACAATTAAATACATGTTTGAATGTAGAACACTGGTGATGGAGGTAAAACTTTAACAATTAAATACATGTTTGAATGTAGAACACTGGTGATGGAGGTAAAACTACGACAATTAAATACATGTTTGAATGTAGAACACTGGTGATGGAGGTAAAACTTTAACAATTAAATACATGTTTGAATGTAGAGCACTGGTGATGGAGGTAAAACTACGACAATTAAATACATGTTTGAATGTAGAGCACTGGTGATGGAGCTAAAACTTTAACAATTAAATACATGTTTGAATGTAGAGCACTGGTGATGGAGGTAAAACTTTAACAATTAAATACATGTTTGAATGTAGAACACTGGTGATGGAGGTAAAACTTTAAAAATTAAATACATGTTTGAATGTAGAGCACTGGTGATGGAGGTAAAACTTTAACAATTAAATACATGTTTGAATGTAGAGCACTGGTGATGGAGCTAAAACTTTAACAATTAAATACATGTTTGAATGTAGAGCACTGGTGATGGAGGTAAAACTTTGACAATTAAATACATGTTTGAATGTAGAACACTGGTGATGGAGGTAAAACTTTAACAATTAAATACATGTTTGAATGTAGAGCACTGGTGATGGAGGTAAAACTTTAACAATTAAATACATGTTTGAATGTAGAGCACTGGTGATGGAGGTAAAACTTTGACAATTAAATACATGTTTGAATGTAGAGCACTGGTGATGGAGGTAAAACTACGACAATTAAATACATGTTTGAATGTAGAGCACTGGTGATGGAGCTAAAACTTTAACAATTAAATACATGTTTGAATGAAGAGCACTGGTGATGGAGGTAAAACTTTAACAATTAAATACATGTTTGAATGTAGAGCACTGGTGATGGAGCTAAAACTTTAACAATTAAATACATGTTTGAATGTAGAGCACTGGTGATGGAGGTAAAACTTTAACAATTAAATACATGTTTGAATGTAGAACACTGGTGATGGAGGTAAAACTACAACAATTAAATACATGTTTGAATGTAGAGCACTGGTGATGGAGCTAAAACTTTAACAATTAAATACATGTTTGAATGTAGAGCACTGGTGATGGAGGTAAAACTTGAACAATTAAATACATGTTTGAATGTAGAACACTGGTGATGGAGGTAAAACTTTGACAATTAAATACATGTTTGAATGTAAAACACTGGTGATGTAGGTAAAACTACGACAATTAAATACATGTTTGAATGTAGAACACTGGTGATGGAGGTAAAACTTTAACAATTAAATACATGTTTGAATGTAGAACACTGGTGATGGAGGTAAAACTTTAACAATTAAATACATGTTTGAATGTAGAGCACTGGTGATGGAGGTAAAACTTTAACAATTAAATACATGTTTGAATGTAGAGCACTGGTGATGGAGGTAAAACTTGAACAATTAAATACATGTTTGAATGTAGAACACTGGTGATGGAGGTAAAACTTTGACAATTAAATACATGTTTGAATGTAAAACACTGGTGATGTAGGTAAAACTACGACAATTAAATACATGTTTGAATGTAGAACACTGGTGATGGAGGTAAAACTTTAACAATTAAATACATGTTTGAATGTAGAGCACTGGTGATGGAGGTAAAACTTTAACAATTAAATACATGTTTGAATGTAGAACACTGGTGATGGAGGTAAAACTTTGACAATTAAATACATGTTTGAATGTAAAACACTGGTGATGTAGGTAAAACTACGACAATTAAATACATCTTTGAATGTAGAACACTGGTGATGGAGGTAAAACTTTAACAATTAAATACATGTTTGAATGTAGAACACTGGTGATGGAGGTAAAACTACGACAATTAAATACATGTTTGAATGTAGAACACTGGTGATGGAGGTAAAACTTTGACAATTAAATACATGTTTGAATGTAGAACACTGGTGATGGAGGTAAAACTTTAACAATTAAATACATGTTTGAATGTAGAACACTGGTGATGGAGGTAAAACTACGACAATTAAATACATGTTTCAATGTAGAACACTGGTGATGGAGCTAAAACTTTAACAATTAAATACATGTTTGAATGTAGAACACTGGTGATGGAGGTAAAACTTTAACAATTAAATACATGTTTGAATGTAGAACACTGGTGATGGAGGTAAAACTTTAACAATTAAATACATGTTTGAATGTAGAGCACTGGTGATGGAGGTAAAACTTTAACAATTAAATACATGTTTGAATGTAGAACACTGGTGATGGAGGTAAAACGTTAACAATTAAATACATGTTTGAATGTAGAACACTGGTGATGGAGGTAAAACTTTGACAATTACATACATGTTTGAATGTAAAACACTGGTGATGGAGGTAAAACTACGACAATTAAATACATGTTTGAATGTAGAACACTGGTGATGGAGGAAAAACTTTAACAATTAAATACATGTTTGAATGTATAACACTGGTGATGGAGGTAAAACTACGACAATTAAATACATGTTTGAATGTAGAACACTGGTGATGGAGGTAAAACTTTAACAATTAAATACATGTTTGAATGTAGAACACTGGTGATGGAGGTAAAACTACGACAATTAAATACATGTTTGAATGTAGAACACTGGTGATGGAGGTAAAACTTTAACAATTAAATACATGTTTGAATGTAGAACACTGGTGATGGAGGTAAAACTACGACAATTAAATACATGTTTGAATGTAGAACACTGGTGATGGAGGTAAAACTTTAACAATTAAATACATGTTTGAATGTAGAACACTGGTGATGGAGGTAAAACTACGCCAATTAAATACATGTTTGAATGTAGAGCACTGGTGATGGAGGTAAAACTTTAACAATTAAATACATGTTTGAATGTAGAGCACTGGTGATGGAGCTAAAACTTTAACAATTAAATACATGATTGAATGTAGAGCACTGGTGATGGAGGTAAAACTTTAACAATTAAATACATGTTTGAATGTAGAACACTGGTGATGGAGGTAAAACTTTAACAATTAAATACATGTTTGAATGTAGAGCACTGGTGATGGAGGTAAAACTTTAACAATTAAATACATGTTTGAATGTAGAGCACTGGTGATGGAGCTAAATTTTTAACAATTAAATACATGTTTGAATGTAGAGCACTGGTGATGGAGGTAAAACTTTAACAATTAAATACATGTTTGAATGTAGAACACTGGTGATGGAGGTAAAACTACAACAATTAAATACATGTTTGAATGTAGAGCACTGGTGATGGAGCTAAAACTTAAAAAATTAAATACATGTTTGAATGTAGAGCACTGGTGATGGAGGTAAAACTTTAACAATTAAATACATGTTTGAATGTAGAACACTGGTGATGGAGGTAAAACTTTGACAATTAAATACATGTTTGAATGTAAAACACTGGTGATGTAGGTAAAACTACGACAATTAAATACATGTTTGAATGTAGAACACTGGTGATGGAGGTAAAACTTTAACAATTAAATACATGTTTGAATGTAGAACACTGGTGATGGAGGTAAAACTACGACAATTAAATACATGTTTGAATGTAGAACACTGGTGATGGAGGTAAAACTTTAACAATTAAATACATGTTTGAATGTAGAGCACTGGTGATGGAGGTAAAACTACGACAATTAAATACATGTTTGAATGTAGAGCACTGGTGATGGAGCTAAAACTTTAACAATTAAATACATGTTTGAATGTAGAGCACTGGTGATGGAGGTACAACTTTAACAATTAAATACATGTTTGAATGTAGAACACTGGTGATGGAGGTAAAACTTTAAAAATTAAATACATGTTTGAATGTAGAGCACTGGTGATGGAGGTAAAACTTTAACAATTAAATACATGTTTGAATGTAGAGCACTGGTGATGGAGCTAAAACTTTAACAATTAAATACATGTTTGAATGTAGAGCACTGGTGATGGAGGTAAAACTTTGACAATTAAATACATGTTTGAATGTAGAACACTGGTGATGGAGGTAAAACTACAACAATTAAATACATGTTTGAATGTAGAGCACTGGTGATGGAGGTAAAACTTTAACAATTAAATACATGTTTGAATGTAGAGCACTGGTGATGGAGGTAAAACTTTGACAATTAAATACATGTTTGAATGTAGAGCACTGGTGATGGAGGTAAAACTACGACAATTAAATACATGTTTGAATGTAGAGCACTGGTGATGGAGCTAAAACTTTAACAATTAAATACATGTTTGAATGTAGAGCACTGGTGATGGAGGTAAAACTTTAACAATTAAATACATGTTTGAATGTAGAGCACTGGTGATGGAGCTAAAACTTTAACAATTAAATACATGTTTGAATGTAGAGCACTGGTGATGGAGGTAAAACTTTAACAATTAAATACATGTTTGAATGTAGAACACTGGTGATGGAGGTAAAACTACAACAATTAAATACATGTTTGAATGTAGAGCACTGGTGATGGAGCTAAAACTTTAACAATTAAATACATGTTTGAATGTAGAGCACTGGTGATGGAGGTAAAACTTGAACAATTAAATACATGTTTGAATGTAGAACACTGGTGATGGAGGTAAAACTTTGACAATTAAATACATGTTTGAATGTAAAACACTGGTGATGTAGGTAAAACTACGACAATTAAATACATGTTTGAATGTAGAACACTGGTGATGGAGGTAAAACTTTAACAATTAAATACATGTTTGAATGTAGAACACTGGTGATGGAGGTAAAACTACGACAATTAAATACATGTTTGAATGTAGAACACTGGTGATGGAGGTAAAACTTTAACAATTAAATACATGTTTTAATGTAGAGCACTGGTGATGGAGGTAAAACTACGACAATTAAATACATGTTTGAATGTAGAGCACTGGTGATGGAGCTAAAACTTTAACAATTAAATACATGTTTGAATGTAGAACACTGGTGATGGAGGTAAAACTTTAAAAATTAAATACATGTTTGAATGTAGAGCACTGGTGATGGAGGTAAAACTTTAACAATTAAATACATGTTTGAATGTAGAGCACTGGTGATGGAGGTAAAACTTTAACAATTAAATACATGTTTGAATGTAGAGCACTGGTGATGGAGGTAAAACTTTAACAATTAAATACATGTTTGAATGTAGAGCACTGGTGATGGAGCTAAAACTTTAACAATTAAATACATGTTTGAATGTAGAGCACTGGTGATGGAGGTAAAACTTTGACAATTAAATACATGTTTGAATGTAGAACACTGGTGATGGAGGTAAAACTACTACAATTAAAAACATGTTTGAATGTAGAACACTGGTGATGGAGGTAAAACTTTAACAATTAAATAAATGTTTGAATGTAGAACACAGGTGATGGAGGTAAAACTACGACAATTAAATACATGTTTGAATGTAGAGCACTGGTGATGGAGGTAAAACTTTAACAATTAAATACATGTTTGAATGTAGAGCACTGGTGATGGAGGTAAAACTTTAACAATTAAATACATGTTTGAATGTAGAGCACTGGTGATGGAGGTAAAACTTTAACAATTAAATACATGTTTGAATGTAGAGCACTGGTGATGGAGGTAAAACTACGACAATTAAATACATGTTTGAATGTAGAACACTGGTGATGGAGGTAAAACTTTAACAATTAAATACATGTTTGAATGTAGAACACTGGTGATGGAGGTAAAACTACGACAATTAAATACATGTTTGAATGTAGAGCACTGGTGATGGAGCTAAAACTACGACAATTAAATACATGTTTGAATGTAGAACACTGGTGATGGAGGTAAAACTACGACAATTAAATACATGTATGAATGTAGAGCACTGGTGATGGAGCTAAAACTTTAACAATTAAATACATGTTTGAATGTAGAGCACTGGTGATGGAGCTAAAACTTTAACAATTAAATACATGTTTGAATGTAGAGCACTGGTGATGGAGGTAAAACTTTAACAATTAAATACATGTTTGAATGTAGAGCACTGGTGATGGAGGTAAAACTTTAACAATTAAATACATGTTTGAATGTAGAGCACTGGTGATGGAGGTAAAAATTTAACAATTAAATACATGTTTGAATGTAGAGCACTGGTGATGGAGGTAAAACTTTAACAATTAAATACATGTTTGAATGTAGAGCACTGGTGATGGAGGTAAAACTTTGACAATTAAATACATGTTTGAATGTAAAACACTGGTGATGGAGGTAAAACTACGACAATTAAATACATGTTTGAATGTAGAACACTGGTGATGGAGGTAAAACTTTAACAATTAAATACATGTTTGAATGTAGAACACTGGTGATGGAGGTAAAACTACGCCAATTAAATACATGTTTGAATGTAGAGCACTGGTGATGGAGCTAAAACTTTAACAATTAAATACATGTTTGAATGTAGAGCACTGGTGATGGAGGTAAAACTTTAACAATTAAATACATGTTTGAATGTAGAACACTGGTGATGGAGGTAAAACTTTAAAAATTAAATACATGTTTGAATGTAGAGCACTGGTGATGGAGGTAAAACTTTAACAATTAAATACATGTTTGAATGTAGAGCACTGGTGATGGAGCTAAAACTTTAACAATTAAATACATGTTTGAATGTAGAGCACTGGTGATGGAGGAAAAACGTTGACAATTAAATACATATTTGAATGTAGAACACTGGTGATGGAGGTAAAACTACAACAATTAAATACATGTTTGAATGTAGAGCACTGGTGATGGAGGTAAAACTTTAACAATTAAATACATGTTTGAATGTAGAGCACTGGTGATGGAGGTAAAACTTTGACAATTAAATACATGTTTGAATGTAGAGCACTGGTGATGGAGGTAAAACTACGACAATTAAATACATGTTTGAATGTAGAGCACTGGTGATGGAGCTAAAACTTTAACAATTAAATACATGTTTGAATGTAGAGCACTGGTGATGGAGGTAAAACTTTAACAATTAAATACATGTTTGAATGTAGAGCACTGGTGATGGAGCTAAAACTTTAACAATTAAATACATGTTTGAATGTAGAGCACTGGTGATGGAGGTAAAACTTTAACAATTAAATACATGTTTGAATGTAGAACACTGGTGATGGAGGTAAAACTACAACAATTAAATACATGTTTGAATGTAGAGCACTGGTGATGGAGCTAAAACTTTAACAATTAAATACATGTTTGAATGTAGAGCACTGGTGATGGAGGTAAAACTTTAACAATTAAATACATGTTTGAATGTAGAGCACTGGTGATGGAGGTAAAACTTTAACAATTAAATACATGTTTGAATGTAGAGCACTGGTGATGGAGGTAAAACTTTAACAATTAAATACATGTTTGAATGTAGAGCACTGGTGATGGAGCTAAAACTTTAACAATTAAATACATGTTTGAATGTAGAGCACTGGTGATGGAGGTAAAACTTTGACAATTAAATACATGTTTGAATGTAGAACACTGGTGATGGAGGTAAAACTACTACAATTAAAAACATGTTTGAATGTAGAACACTGGTGATGGAGGTAAAACTTTAACAATTAAATAAATGTTTGAATGTAGAACACAGGTGATGGAGGTAAAACTACGACAATTAAATACATGTTTGAATGTAGAGCACTGGTGATGGAGGTAAAACTTTAACAATTAAATACATGTTTGAATGTAGAGCACTGGTGATGGAGGTAAAACTTTAACAATTAAATACATGTTTGAATGTAGAGCACTGGTGATGGAGGTAAAACTTTAACAATTAAATACATGTTTGAATGTAGAGCACTGGTGATGGAGGTAAAACTACGACAATTAAATACATGTTTGAATGTAGAACACTGGTGATGGAGGTAAAACTTTAACAATTAAATACATGTTTGAATGTAGAACACTGGTGATGGAGGTAAAACTACGACAATTAAATACATGTTTGAATGTAGAGCACTGGTGATGGAGCTAAAACTACGACAATTAAATACATGTTTGAATGTAGAACACTGGTGATGGAGGTAAAACTACGACAATTAAATACATGTATGAATGTAGAGCACTGGTGATGGAGCTAAAACTTTAACAATTAAATACATGTTTGAATGTAGAGCACTGGTGATGGAGCTAAAACTTTAACAATTAAATACATGTTTGAATGTAGAGCACTGGTGATGGAGGTAAAACTTTAACAATTAAATACATGTTTGAATGTAGAGCACTGGTGATGGAGGTAAAACTTTAACAATTAAATACATGTTTGAATGTAGAGCACTGGTGATGGAGGTAAAAATTTAACAATTAAATACATGTTTGAATGTAGAGCACTGGTGATGGAGGTAAAACTTTAACAATTAAATACATGTTTGAATGTAGAGCACTGGTGATGGAGGTAAAACTTTGACAATTAAATACATGTTTGAATGTAAAACACTGGTGATGGAGGTAAAACTACGACAATTAAATACATGTTTGAATGTAGAACACTGGTGATGGAGGTAAAACTTTAACAATTAAATACATGTTTGAATGTAGAACACTGGTGATGGAGGTAAAACTACGCCAATTAAATACATGTTTGAATGTAGAGCACTGGTGATGGAGCTAAAACTTTAACAATTAAATACATGTTTGAATGTAGAGCACTGGTGATGGAGGTAAAACTTTAACAATTAAATACATGTTTGAATGTAGAACACTGGTGATGGAGGTAAAACTTTAAAAATTAAATACATGTTTGAATGTAGAGCACTGGTGATGGAGGTAAAACTTTAACAATTAAATACATGTTTGAATGTAGAGCACTGGTGATGGAGCTAAAACTTTAACAATTAAATACATGTTTGAATGTAGAGCACTGGTGATGGAGGAAAAACGTTGACAATTAAATACATATTTGAATGTAGAACACTGGTGATGGAGGTAAAACTACAACAATTAAATACATGTTTGAATGTAGAGCACTGGTGATGGAGGTAAAACTTTAACAATTAAATACATGTTTGAATGTAGAGCACTGGTGATGGAGGTAAAACTTTGACAATTAAATACATGTTTGAATGTAGAGCACTGGTGATGGAGGTAAAACTACGACAATTAAATACATGTTTGAATGTAGAGCACTGGTGATGGAGCTAAAACTTTAACAATTAAATACATGTTTGAATGTAGAGCACTGGTGATGGAGGTAAAACTTTAACAATTAAATACATGTTTGAATGTAGAGCACTGGTGATGGAGCTAAAACTTTAACAATTAAATACATGTTTGAATGTAGAGCACTGGTGATGGAGGTAAAACTTTAACAATTAAATACATGTTTGAATGTAGAACACTGGTGATGGAGGTAAAACTACAACAATTAAATACATGTTTGAATGTAGAGCACTGGTGATGGAGCTAAAACTTTAACAATTAAATACATGTTTGAATGTAGAGCACTGGTGATGGAGGTAAAACTTGAACAATTAAATACATGTTTGAATGTAGAACACTGGTGATGGAGGTAAAACTTTGACAATTAAATACATGTTTGAATGTAAAACACTGGTGATGTAGGTAAAACTACGACAATTAAATACATGTTTGAATGTAGAACACTGGTGATGGAGGTAAAACTTTAACAATTAAATACATGTTTGAATGTAGAACACTGGTGATGGAGGTAAAACTATGACAATTAAATACATGTTTGAATGTAGAACACTGGTGATGGAGGTAAAACTTTAACAATTAAATACATGTTTGAATGTAGAGCACTGGTGATGGAGGTAAAACTACGACAATTAAATACATGTTTGAATGTAGAGCACTGGTGATGGAGCTAAAACTTTAACAATTAAATACATGTTTGAATGTAGAACACTTTTGATGGAGGTAAAACTTTAAAAATTAAATACATGTTTGAATGTAGAGCACTGGTGATGGAGGTAAAACTTTAACAATTAAATACATGTTTGAATGTAGAGCACTGGTGATGGAGGTAAAACTTTAACAATTAAATACATGTTTGAATGTAGAGCACTGGTGATGGAGGTAAAACTTTAACAATAAAATACATGTTTGAATGTAGAGCACTGGTGATGGAGCTAAAACTTTAACAATTAAATACATGTTTGAATGTAGAGCACTGGTGATGGAGGTAAAACTTTGACAATTAAATACATGTTTGAATGTAGAACACTGGTGATGGAGGTAAAACTTTAACAATTAAATACATGTTTGAATGTAGAACACTGGTGATGGAGCTAAAACTTTAACAATTAAATACATGTTTGAATGTAGAGCACTGGTGATGGAGCTAAAACTTTAACAATTAAATACATGTTTGAATGTAGAGCACTGGTGATGGAGGTAAAACTTTAACAATTAAATACATGTTTGAATGTAGAACACTGGTGATGGAGGTAAAACTTTGACAATTAAATACATGTTTGAATGTAAAACACTGGTGATGTAGGTAAAACTACGACAATTAAATACATGTTTGAATGTAGAACACTGGTGATGGAGGTAAAACTTTAACAATTAAATACATGTTTGAATGTAGAACACTGGTGATGGAGGTAAAACTACGACAATTAAATACATGTTTGAATGTAGAACACTGGTGATGGAGGTAAAACTTTAACAATTAAATACATGTTTGAATGTAGAGCACTGGTGATGGAGGTAAAACTACGACAATTAAATACATGTTTGAATGTAGAGCACTGGTGATGGAGCTAAAACTTTAACAATTAAATACATGTTTGAATGTAGAGCACTGGTGATGGAGGTAAAACTTTAACAATTAAATACATGTTTGAATGTAGAACACTGGTGATGGAGGTAAAACTTTAAAAATTAAATACATGTTTGAATGTAGAGCACTGGTGATGGAGGTAAAACTTTAACAATTAAATACATGTTTGAATGTAGAGCACTGGTGATGGAGCTAAAACTTTAACAATTAAATACATGTTTGAATGTAGAGCACTGGTGATGGAGGAAAAACGTTGACAATTAAATACATATTTGAATGTAGAACACTGGTGATGGAGGTAAAACTACAACAATTAAATACATGTTTGAATGTAGAGCACTGGTGATGGAGGTAAAACTTTAACAATTAAATACATGTTTGAATGTAGAGCACTGGTGATGGAGGTAAAACTTTGACAATTAAATACATGTTTGAATGTAGAGCACTGGTGATGGAGGTAAAACTACGACAATTAAATACATGTTTGAATGTAGAGCACTGGTGATGGAGCTAAAACTTTAACAATTAAATACATGTTTGAATGTAGAGCACTGGTGATGGAGGTAAAACTTTAACAATTAAATACATGTTTGAATGTAGAGCACTGGTGATGGAGCTAAAACTTTAACAATTAAATACATGTTTGAATGTAGAGCACTGGTGATGGAGGTAAAACTTTAACAATTAAATACATGTTTGAATGTAGAACACTGGTGATGGAGGTAAAACTACAACAATTAAATACATGTTTGAATGTAGAGCACTGGTGATGGAGCTAAAACTTTAACAATTAAATACATGTTTGAATGTAGAGCACTGGTGATGGAGGTAAAACTTGAACAATTAAATACATGTTTGAATGTAGAACACTGGTGATGGAGGTAAAACTTTGACAATTAAATACATGTTTGAATGTAAAACACTGGTGATGTAGGTAAAACTACGACAATTAAATACATGTTTGAATGTAGAACACTGGTGATGGAGGTAAAACTTTAACAATTAAATACATGTTTGAATGTAGAACACTGGTGATGGAGGTAAAACTATGACAATTAAATACATGTTTGAATGTAGAACACTGGTGATGGAGGTAAAACTTTAACAATTAAATACATGTTTGAATGTAGAGCACTGGTGATGGAGGTAAAACTACGACAATTAAATACATGTTTGAATGTAGAGCACTGGTGATGGAGCTAAAACTTTAACAATTAAATACATGTTTGAATGTAGAACACTTTTGATGGAGGTAAAACTTTAAAAATTAAATACATGTTTGAATGTAGAGCACTGGTGATGGAGGTAAAACTTTAACAATTAAATACATGTTTGAATGTAGAGCACTGGTGATGGAGGTAAAACTTTAACAATTAAATACATGTTTGAATGTAGAGCACTGGTGATGGAGGTAAAACTTTAACAATTAAATACATGTTTGAATGTAGAGCACTGGTGATGGAGCTAAAACTTTAACAATTAAATACATGTTTGAATGTAGAGCACTGGTGATGGAGGTAAAACTTTGACAATTAAATACATGTTTGAATGTAGAACACTGGTGATGGAGGTAAAACTACTACAATTAAAAACATGTTTGAATGTAGAACACTGGTGATGGAGGTAAAACTTTAACAATTAAATAAATGTTTGAATGTAGAACACAGGTGATGGAGGTAAAACTACGACAATTAAATACATGTTTGAATGTAGAGCACTGGTGATGGAGCTAAAACTTTAACAATTAAATACATGTTTGAATGTAGAGCACTGGTGATGGAGGTAAAACTTTAACAATTAAATACATGTTTGAATGTAGAGCACTGGTGATGGAGGTAAAACTTTAACAATTAAATACATGTTTGAATGTAGAGCACTGGTGATGGAGGTAAAACTACGACAATTAAATACATGTTTGAATGTAGAACACTGGTGATGGAGGTAAAACTTTAACAATTAAATACATGTTTGAATGTAGAACACTGGTGATGGAGGTAAAACTACGACAATTAAATACATGTTTGAATGTAGAGCACTGGTGATGGAGCTAAAACTTTAACAATTAAATACATGTTTGAATGTAGAGCACTGGTGATGGAGGTAAAACTTTAACAATTAAATACATGTTTGAATGTAGAGCACTGGTGATGGAGGTAAAACTTTAACAATTAAATACATGTTTGAATGTAGAGCACTGGTGATGGAGGTAAAACTTTGACAATTAAATACATGTTTGAATGTAAAACACTGGTGATGGAGGTAAAAATACGACAATTAAATACATGTTTGAATGTAGAACACTGGTGATGGAGGTAAAACTTTAACAATTAAATATATGTTTGAATGTAGAACACTGGTGATGGAGGTAAAACTACGCCAATTAAATACATGTTTGAATGTAGAACACTGGTGATGGAGGTAAAACTTTAACAATTAAATACATGTTTGAATGTAGAGCACTGGTGATGGAGCTAAAACTTTAACAATTAAATACATGTTTGAATGTAGAGCACTGGTGATGGAGGTAAAACTTTAACAATTAAATACATGTTTGAATGTAGAACACTGGTGATGGAGGTAAAACTTTAACAATTAAATACATGTTTGAATGTAGAGCACTGGTGATGGAGGTAAAACTTTAACAATTAAATACATGTTTGAATGTAGAGCACTGGTGATGGAGCTAAAACTTTAACAATTAAATACATGTTTGAATGTAGAGCACTGGTGATGGAGGTAAAACTTTAACAGTTAAATACATGTTTGAATGTAGAGCACTGGTGATGGAGCTAAAACTTTAACAATTAAATACATGTTTGAATGTAGAGCACTGGTGATGGAGGTAAAACTTTAACAATTAAATACATGTTTGAATGTAGAACACTGGTGATGGAGGTAAAACTTTGACAATTAAATACATGTTTGAATGTAAAACACTGGTGATGTAGGTAAAACTACGACAATTAAATACATATTTGAATGTAGAACACTGGTGATGGAGGTAAAACTTTAACAATTAAATACATGTTTGAATGTAGAACACTGGTGATGGAGGTAAAACTACAACAATTAAATACATGTTTGAATGTAGAACACTGGTGATGGAGGTAAAACTTTAACAATAAAATACATGTTTGAATGTAGAGCACTGGTGATGGAGCTAAAACTTTAACAATTAAATACATGTTTGAATGTAGAGCACTGGTGATGGAGGTAAAACTTTAACAATTAAATACATGTTTGAATGTAGAGCACTGGTGATGGAGGTAAAACTTTAACAATTAAATACATGTTTGAATGTAGAGCACTGGTGATGGAGGTAAAACTTTAACAATTAAATACATGTTTGAATGTAGAGCACTGGTGATGGAGGTAAAACTTTGACAATTAAATACATGTTTGAATGTAAAACACTGGTGATGGAGGTAAAACTACGACAATTAAATACATGTTTGAATGTAGAACACTGGTGATGGAGGTAAAACTTTAACAATTAAATACATGTTTGAATGTAGAACACTGGTGATGGAGGTAAAACTACGCCAATTAAATACATGTTTGAATGTAGAACACTGGTGATGGAGGTAAAACTTTAACAATTAAATACATGTTTGAATGTAGAGCACTGGTGATGGAGCTAAAACTTTAACAATTAAATACATGATTGAATGTAGAGCACTGGTGATGGAGGTAAAACTTTAACAATTAAATACATGTTTGAATGTAGAACACTGGTGATGGAGGTAAAACTTTAACAATTAAATACATGTTTGAATGTAGAGCACTGGTGATGGAGGTAAAACTTTAACAATTAAATACATGTTTGAATGTAGAGCACTGGTGATGGAGCTAATTTTTTTTTACAATTAAATACATGTTTGAATGTAGAGCACTGGTGATGGAGGTAAAACTTTAACAATTAAATACATGTTTGAATGTAGAACACTGGTGATGGAGGTAAAACTACAACAATTAAATACATGTTTGAATGTAGAGCACTGGTGATGGAGCTAAAACTTTAACAATTAAATACATGTTTGAATGTAGAGCACTGGTGATGGAGGTAAAACTTTAACAATTAAATACATGTTTGAATGTAGAACACTGGTGATGGAGGTAAAACTTTGACAATTAAATACATGTTTGAATGTAAAACACTGGTGATGTAGGTAAAACTACGACAATTAAATACATGTTTGAATGTAGAACACTGGTGATGGAGGTAAAACTTTAACAATTAAATACATGTTTGAATGTAGAACACTGGTGATGGAGGTAAAACTACGACAATTAAATACATGTTTGAATGTAGAACACTGGTGATGGAGGTAAAACTTTAACAATTAAATACATGTTTGAATGTAGAGCACTGGTGATGGAGGTAAAACTACGACAATTAAATACATGTTTGAATGTAGAGCACTGGTGATGGAGCTAAAACTTTAAAAATTAAATACATGTTTGAATGTAGAGCACTGGTGATGGAGGTAAAACTTTAACAATTAAATACATGTTTGAATGTAGAGCACTGGTGATGGAGCTAAAACTTTAACAATTAAATACATGTTTGAATGTAGAGCACTGGTGATGGAGGTAAAACTTTGACAATTAAATACATGTTTGAATGTAGAACACTGGTGATGGAGGTAAAACTACAACAATTAAATACATGTTTGAATGTAGAGCACTGGTGTTGGAGGTAAAATTTTTAACAATTAAATACATGTTTGAATGTAGAGCACTGGTGATGGAGGTAAAACTTTGACAATTAAATACATGTTTGAATGTAGAGCACTGGTGATGGAGGTAAAACTACGACAATTAAATACATGTTTGAATGTAGAGCACTAGTGATGGAGCTAAAACTTTAACAATTAAATACATGTTTGAATGTAGAGCACTGGTGATGGAGCTAAAACTTTAACAATTAAATACATGTTTGAATGTAGAGCACTGGTGATGGAGGTAAAACTTTAACAATTAAATACATGTTTGAATGTAGAGCACTGGTGATGGAGGTAAAACTTTAACAATTAAATACATGTTTGAATGTAGAGCACTGGTGATGGAGGTAAAACTACGACAATTAAATACATGTTTGAATGTAGAACACTGGTGATGGAGGTAAAACTTTAACAATTAAATACATGTTTGAATGTAGAACACTGGTGATGGAGGTAAAACTACGACAATTAAATACATGTTTGAATGTAGAGCACTGGTGATGGAGCTAAAACTTTAACAATTAAATACATGTTTGAATGTAGAGCACTGGTGATGGAGGTAAAACTTTAACAATTAAATACATGTTTGAATGTAGAGCACTGGTGATGGAGGTAAAACTTTAACAATTAAATACATGTTTGAATGTAGAGCACTGGTGATGGAGGTAAAACTTTGACAATTAAATACATGTTTGAATGTAAAACACTGGTGATGGAGGTAAAAATACGACAATTAAATACATGTTTGAATGTAGAACACTGGTGATGGAGGTAAAACTTTAACAATTAAATATATGTTTGAATGTAGAACACTGGTGATGGAGGTAAAACTACGCCAATTAAATACATGTTTGAATGTAGAACACTGGTGATGGAGGTAAAACTTTAACAATTAAATACATGTTTGAATGTAGAGCACTGGTGATGGAGCTAAAACTTTAACAATTAAATACATGTTTGAATGTAGAGCACTGGTGATGGAGGTAAAACTTTAACAATTAAATACATGTTTGAATGTAGAACACTGGTGATGGAGGTAAAACTTTAACAATTAAATACATGTTTGAATGTAGAGCACTGGTGATGGAGGTAAAACTTTAACAATTAAATACATGTTTGAATGTAGAGCACTGGTGATGGAGCTAAAACTTTAACAATTAAATACATGTTTGAATGTAGAGCACTGGTGATGGAGGTAAAACTTTAACAGTTAAATACATGTTTGAATGTAGAGCACTGGTGATGGAGCTAAAACTTTAACAATTAAATACATGTTTGAATGTAGAGCACTGGTGATGGAGGTAAAACTTTAACAATTAAATACATGTTTGAATGTAGAACACTGGTGATGGAGGTAAAACTTTGACAATTAAATACATGTTTGAATGTAAAACACTGGTGATGTAGGTAAAACTACGACAATTAAATACATATTTGAATGTAGAACACTGGTGATGGAGGTAAAACTTTAACAATTAAATACATGTTTGAATGTAGAACACTGGTGATGGAGGTAAAACTACGACAATTAAATACATGTTTGAATGTAGAACACTGGTGATGGAGGTAAAACTTTAACAATTAAATACATGTTTGAATGTAGAGCACTGGTGATGGAGCTAAAACTTTAACAATTAAATACATGTTTGAATGTAGAGCACTGGTGATGGAGGTAAACCTTTAACAATTAAATACATGTTTGAATGTAGAGCACTGGTGATGGAGGTAAAACTTTAACAATTAAATACATGTTTGAATGTAGAGCACTGGTGATGGAGGTAAAACTTTAACAATTAAATACATGTTTGAATGTAGAGCACTGGTGATGGAGGTAAAACTTTGACAATTAAATACATGTTTGAATGTAAAACACTGGTGATGGAGGTAAAACTACGACAATTAAATACATGTTTGAATGTAGAACACTGGTGATGGAGGTAAAACTTTAACAATTAAATACATGTTTGAATGTAGAACACTGGTGATGGAGGTAAAACTACGCCAATTAAATACATGTTTGAATGTAGAACACTGGTGATGGAGGTAAAACTTTAACAATTAAATACATGTTTGAATGTAGAGCACTGGTGATGGAGCTAAAACTTTAACAATTAAATACATGATTGAATGTAGAGCACTGGTGATGGAGGTAAAACTTTAACAATTAAATACATGTTTGAATGTAGAACACTGGTGATGGAGGTAAAACTTTAACAATTAAATACATGTTTGAATGTAGAGCACTGGTGATGGAGGTAAAACTTTAACAATTAAATACATGTTTGAATGTAGAACACTGGTGATGGAGGTAAAACTTTAACAATTAAATACATGTTTGAATGTAGAGCACTGGTGATGGAGGTAAAACTTTAACAATTAAATACATGTTTGAATGTAGAGCACTGGTGATGGAGGTAAAACTTTAACAATTAAATACATGTTTGAATGTAGAGCACTGGTGATGGAGCTAAAACTTTAACAATTAAATACATGTTTGAATGTAGAGCACTGGTGATGGAGGTAAAACTTTAACAGTTAAATACATGTTTGAATGTAGAGCACTGGTGATGGAGCTAAAACTTTAACAATTAAATACATGTTTGAATGTAGAGCACTGGTGATGGAGGTAAAACTTTAACAATTAAATACATGTTTGAATGTAGAACACTGGTGATGGAGGTAAAACTTTGACAATTAAATACATGTTTGAATGTAAAACACTGGTGATGTAGGTAAAACTACGACAATTAAATACATATTTGAATGTAGAACACTGGTGATGGAGGTAAAACTTTAACAATTAAATACATGTTTGAATGTAGAACACTGGTGATGGAGGTAAAACTACGACAATTACATACATGTTTGAATGTAGAACACTGGTGATGGAGGTAAAACTTTAACAATTAAATACATGTTTGAATGTAGAGCACTGGTGATGGAGCTAAAACTTTAACAATTAAATACATGTTTGAATGTAGAGCACTGGTGATGGAGGTAAACCTTTAACAATTAAATACATGTTTGAATGTAGAGCACTGGTGATGGAGGTAAAACTTTAACAATTAAATACATGTTTGAATGTAGAGCACTGGTGATGGAGGTAAAACTTTAACAATTAAATACATGTTTGAATGTAGAGCACTGGTGATGGAGGTAAAACTTTGACAATTAAATACATGTTTGAATGTAAAACACTGGTGATGGAGGTAAAACTACGACAATTAAATACATGTTTGAATGTAGAACACTGGTGATGGAGGTAAAACTTTAACAATTAAATACATGTTTGAATGTAGAACACTGGTGATGGAGGTAAAACTACGCCAATTAAATACATGTTTGAATGTAGAACACTGGTGATGGAGGTAAAACTTTAACAATTAAATACATGTTTGAATGTAGAGCACTGGTGATGGAGCTAAAACTTTAACAATTAAATACATGATTGAATGTAGAGCACTGGTGATGGAGGTAAAACTTTAACAATTAAATACATGTTTGAATGTAGAACACTGGTGATGGAGGTAAAACTTTAACAATTAAATACATGTTTGAATGTAGAGCACTGGTGATGGAGGTAAAACTTTAACAATTAAATACATGTTTGAATGTAGAGCACTGGTGATGGAGCTAATTTTTTTTTACAATTAAATACATGTTTGAATGTAGAGCACTGGTGATGGAGGTAAAACTTTAACAATTAAATACATGTTTGAATGTAGAACACTGGTGATGGAGGTAAAACTACAACAATTAAATACATGTTTGAATGTAGAGCACTGGTGATGGAGCTAAAACTTTAACAATTAAATACATGTTTGAATGTAGAGCACTGGTGATGGAGGTAAAACTTTAACAATTAAATACATGTTTGAATGTAGAACACTGGTGATGGAGGTAAAACTTTGACAATTAAATACATGTTTGAATGTAAAACACTGGTGATGTAGGTAAAACTACGACAATTAAATACATGTTTGAATGTAGAACACTGGTGATGGAGGTAAAACTTTAACAATTAAATACATGTTTGAATGTAGAACACTGGTGATGGAGGTAAAACTACGACAATTAAATACATGTTTGAATGTAGAACACTGGTGATGGAGGTAAAACTTTAACAATTAAATACATGTTTGAATGTAGAGCACTGGTGATGGAGGTAAAACTACGACAATTAAATACATGTTTGAATGTAGAGCACTGGTGATGGAGCTAAAACTTTAAAAATTAAATACATGTTTGAATGTAGAGCACTGGTGATGGAGGTAAAACTTTAACAATTAAATACATGTTTGAATGTAGAGCACTGGTGATGGAGCTAAAACTTTAACAATTAAATACATGTTTGAATGTAGAGCACTGGTGATGGAGGTAAAACTTTGACAATTAAATACATGTTTGAATGTAGAACACTGGTGATGGAGGTAAAACTACAACAATTAAATACATGTTTGAATGTAGAGCACTGGTGTTGGAGGTAAAACTTTAACAATTAAATACATGTTTGAATGTAGAGCACTGGTGATGGAGGTAAAACTTTGACAATTAAATACATGTTTGAATGTAGAGCACTGGTGATGGAGGTAAAACTACGACAATTAAATACATGTTTGAATGTAGAGCACTAGTGATGGAGCTAAAACTTTAACAATTAAATACATGTTTGAATGTAGAGCACTGGTGATGGAGGTAAAACTTTAACAATTAAATACATGTTTGAATGTAGAGCACTGGTGATGGAGCTAAAACTTTAACAATTAAATACATGTTTGAATGTAGAGCACTGGTGATGGAGGTAAAACTTTAACAATTAAATACATGTTTGAATGTAGAACACTGGTGATGGAGGTAAAACTACAACAATTAAATACATGTTTGAATGTAGAGCACTGGTGATGGAGCTAAAACTTTAACAATTAAATACATGTTTGAATGTAGAGCACTGGTGATGGAGGTAAAACTTGAACAATTAAATACATGTTTGAATGTAGAACACTGGTGATGGAGGTAAAACTTTGACAATTAAATACATGTTTGAATGTAAAACACTGGTGATGGAGGTAAAACTACGACAATTAAATACATGTTTGAATGTAGAACACTGGTGATGGAGGTAAAACTTTAACAATTAAATACATGTTTGAATGTAGAGCACTGGTGATGGAGGTAAAACTTTAACAATTAAATACATGTTTGAATGTAGAGCACTGGTGATGGAGGTAAAACTTGAACAATTAAATACATGTTTGAATGTAGAACACTGGTGATGGAGGTAAAACTTTGACAATTAAATACATGTTTGAATGTAAAACACTGGTGATGTAGGTAAAACTACGACAATTAAATACATGTTTGAATGTAGAACACTGGTGATGGAGGTAAAACTTTAACAATTAAATACATGTTTGAATGTAGAGCACTGGTGATGGAGGTAAAACTTTAACAATTAAATACATGTTTGAATGTAGAACACTGGTGATGGAGTTAAAACTTTGACAATTAAATACATGTTTGAATGTAAAACACTGGTGATGTAGGTAAAACTACGACAATTAAATACATCTTTGAATGTAGAACACTGGTGATGGAGGTAAAACTTTAACAATTAAATACATGTTTGAATGTAGAACACTGGTGATGGAGGTAAAACTACGACAATTAAATACATGTTTGAATGTAGAACACTGGTGATGGAGGTAAAACTTTGACAATTAAATACATGTTTGAATGTAGAACACTGGTGATGGAGGTAAAACTTTAACAATTAAATACATGTTTGAATGTAGAACACTGGTGATGGAGGTAAAACTACGACAAATAAATACATGTTTCAATGTAGAACACTGGTGATGGAGCTAAAACTTTAACAATTAAATACATGTTTGAATGTAGAACACTGGTGATGGAGGTAAAACTTTAACAATTAAATACATGTTTGAATGTAGAACACTGGTGATGGAGGTAAAACTTTAACAATTAAATACATGTTTGAATGTAGAGCACTGGTGATGGAGGTAAAACTTTAACAATTAAATACATGTTTGAATGTAGAACACTGGTGATGGAGGTAAAACTTTAACAATTAAATACATGTTTGAATGTAGAACACTGGTGATGGAGGTAAAACTTTGACAATTAAATACATGTTTGAATGTAAAACACTGGTGATGGAGGTAAAACTACGACAATTAAATACATGTTTGAATGTAGAACACTGGTGATGGAGGAAAAACTTTAACAATTAAATACATGTTTGAATGTATAACACTGGTGATGGAGGTAAAACTACGACAATTAAATACATGTTTGAATGTAGAACACTGGTGATGGAGGTAAAACTTTAACAATTAAATACATGTTTGAATGTAGAGCACTGGTGATGGAGGTAAAACTACGACAATTAAATACATGTATGAATGTAGAGCACTGGTGATGGAGCTAAAACTTTAACAATTAAATACATGTTTGAATGTAGAGCACTGGTGATGGAGCTAAAACTTTAACAATTAAATACATGTTTGAATGTAGAGCACTGGTGATGGAGCTAAAACTTTAACAATTAAATACATGTTTGAATGTAGAGCACTGGTGATGGAGGTAAAACTTTAACAATTAAATACATGTTTGAATGTAGAGCACTGGTGATGGAGGTAAAACTTTAACAATTAAATACATGTTTGAATGTAGAACACTGGTGATGGAGGTAAAACTTTGACAATTAAATACATGTTTGAATGTAAAACACTGGTGATGTAGGTAAAACTACGACAATTAAATACATCTTTGAATGTAGAACACTGGTGATGGAGGTAAAACTTTAACAATTAAATACATGTTTGAATGTAGAACACTGGTGATGGAGGTAAAACTACGACAATTAAATACATGTTTGAATGTAGAACACTGGTGATGGAGGTAAAACTTTGACAATTAAATACATGTTTGAATGTAGAACACTGGTGATGGAGGTAAAACTTTAACAATTAAATACATGTTTGAATGTAGAACACTGGTGATGGAGGTAAAACTACGACAAATAAATACATGTTTCAATGTAGAACACTGGTGATGGAGCTAAAACTTTAACAATTAAATACATGTTTGAATGTAGAACACTGGTGATGGAGGTAAAACTTTAACAATTAAATACATGTTTGAATGTAGAACACTGGTGATGGAGGTAAAACTTTAACAATTAAATACATGTTTGAATGTAGAGCACTGGTGATGGAGGTAAAACTTTAACAATTAAATACATGTTTGAATGTAGAACACTGGTGATGGAGGTAAAACTTTAACAATTAAATACATGTTTGAATGTAGAACACTGGTGATGGAGGTAAAACTTTGACAATTAAATACATGTTTGAATGTAAAACACTGGTGATGGAGGTAAAACTACGACAATTAAATACATGTTTGAATGTAGAACACTGGTGATGGAGGAAAAACTTTAACAATTAAATACATGTTTGAATGTATAACACTGGTGATGGAGGTAAAACTACGACAATTAAATACATGTTTGAATGTAGAACACTGGTGATGGAGGTAAAACTTTAACAATTAAATACATGTTTGAATGTAGAACACTGGTGATGGAGGTAAAACTACGACAATTAAATACATGTTTGAATGTAGAACACTGGTGATGGAGGTAAAACTTTAACAATTAAATACATGTTTGAATGTAGAACACTGGTGATGGAGGTAAAACTACGACAATTAAATACATGTTTGAATGTAGAACACTGGTGATGGAGGTAAAACTTTAACAATTAAATACATGTTTGAATGTAGAGCACTGGTGATGGAGGTAAAACTACGACAATTAAATACATGTATGAATGTAGAGCACTGGTGATGGAGCTAAAACTTTAACAATTAAATACATGTTTGAATGTAGAGCACTGGTGATGGAGCTAAAACTTTAACAATTAAATACATGTTTGAATGTAGAGCACTGGTGATGGAGCTAAAACTTTAACAATTAAATACATGTTTGAATGTAGAGCACTGGTGATGGAGGTAAAACTTTAACAATTAAATACATGTTTGAATTTAGAGCACTGGTGATGGAGGTAAAACTTTGACAATTAAATACATGTTTGAATGTAAAACACTGGTGATGGAGGTAAAACTACGACAATTAAATACATGTTTGAATGTAGAACACTGGTGATGGAGGTAAAACTTTAACAATTAAATACATGTTTGAATGTAGAACACTGGTGATGGAGGTAAAACTACGCCAATTAAATACATGTTTGAATGTAGAACACTGGTGATGGAGGTAAAACTTTAACAATTAAATACATGTTTGAATGTAGAGCACTGGTGATGGAGCTAAAACTTTAACAATTAAATACATGATTGAATGTAGAGCACTGGTGATGGAGGTAAAACTTTAACAATTAAATACATGTTTGAATGTAGAACACTGGTGATGGAGGTAAAACTTTAACAATTAAATACATGTTTGAATGTGGAGCACTGGTGATGGAGGTAAAACTTTAACAATTAAATACATGTTTGAATGTAGAGCACTGGTGATGGAGCTAAAATTTTAACAATTAAATACATGTTTGAATGTAGAACACTGGTGATGGAGGTAAAACTTTGACAATTAAATACATGTTTGAATGTAAAACACTGGTGATGGAGGTAAAACTACGACAATTAAATACATGTTTGAATGTAGAACACTGGTGATGGAGGAAAAACTTTAACAATTAAATACATGTTTGAATGTATAACACTGGTGATGGAGGTAAAACTACGACAATTAAATACATGTTTGAATGTAGAACACTGGTGATGGAGGTAAAACTTTAACAATTAAATACATGTTTGAATGTAGAACACTGGTGATGGAGGTAAAACTACGACAATTAAATACATGTTTGAATGTAGAACACTGGTGATGGAGGTAAAACTTTAACAATTAAATACATGTTTGAATGTAGAACACTGGTGATGGAGGTAAAACTACGACAATTAAATACATGTTTGAATGTAGAACACTGGTGATGGAGGTAAAACTTTAACAATTAAATACATGTTTGAATGTAGAACACTGGTGATGGAGGTAAAACTACGACAATTAAATACATGTATGAATGTAGAGCACTGGTGATGGAGCTAAAACTTTAACAATTAAATACATGTTTGAATGTAGAGCACTGGTGATGGAGCTAAAACTTTAACAATTAAATACATGTTTGAATGTAGAGCACTGGTGATGGAGGTAAAACTTTAACAATTAAATACATGTTTGAATGTAGAGCACTGGTGATGGAGGTAAAACTTTAACAATTAAATACATGTTTGAATGTAGAGCACTGGTGATGGAGGTAAAACTTTAACAATTAAATACATGTTTGAATGTAGAGCACTGGTGATGGAGGTAAAACTTTGACAATTAAATACATGTTTGAATGTAAAACACTGGTGATGGAGGTAAAACTACGACAATTAAATACATGTTTGAATGTAGAACACTGGTGATGGAGGTAAAACTTTAACAATTAAATACATGTTTGAATGTAGACCACTGGTGATGGAGGTAAAACTACGCCAATTAAATACATGTTTGAATGTAGAACACTGGTGATGGAGGTAAAACTTTAACAATTAAATACATGTTTGAATGTAGAGCACTGGTGATGGAGCTAAAACTTTAACAATTAAATACATGATTGAATGTAGAGCACTGGTGATGGAGGTAAAACTTTAACAATTAAATACATGTTTGAATGTAGAACACTGGTGATGGAGGTAAAACTTTAACAATTAAATACATGTTTGAATGTAGAGCACTGGTGATGGAGGTAAAACTTTAACAATTAAATACATGTTTGAATGTAGAGCACTGGTGATGGAGCTAAAATTTTAACAATTAAATACATGTTTGAATGTAGAACACTGGTGATGGAGGTAAAACTTTAACAATTAAATACATGTTTGAATGTAGAGCACTGGTGATGGATCTAAAACTTTAACAATTAAATACATGTTTGAATGTAGAGCACTGGTGATGGAGGTAAAACTTTAACAATTAAATACATGTTTGAATGTAGAACACTGGTGATGGAGGTAAAACTTTGACAATTAAATACATGTTTGAATGTAAAACACTGGTGATGTAGGTAAAACTACGACAATTAAATACATGTTTGAATGTAGAACACTGGTGATGGAGGTAAAACTTTAACAATTAAATACATGTTTGAATGTAGAACACTGGTGATGGAGGTAAAACTACGACAATTAAATACATGTTTGAATGTAGAACACTGGTGATGGAGGTAAAACTTTAACAATTAAATACATGTTTGAATGTAGAGCACTGGTGATGGAGGTAAAACTACGACAATTAAATACATGTTTGAATGTAGAGCACTGGTGATGGAGCTAAAACTTTAACAATTAAATACATGTTTGAATGTAGAACACTGGTGATGGAGGTAAAACTACGACAATTAAATACATGTTTGAATGTAGAGCACTGGTGATGGAGGTAAAACTTTAACAATTAAATACATGTTTGAATGTAGAACACTGGTGATGGAGGTAAAACTTTAAAAATTAAATACATGTTTGAATGTAGAGCACTGGTGATGGAGGTAAAACTTTAACAATTAAATACATGTTTGAATGTAGAGCACTGGTGATGGAGCTAAAACTTTAACAATTAAATACATGTTTGAATGTAGAGCACTGGTGATGGAGGTAAAACTTTGACAATTAAATACATGTTTGAATGTAGAACACTGGTGATGGAGGTAAAACTACAACAATTAAATACATGTTTGAATGTAGAGCACTGGTGATGGAGGTAAAACTTTAACAATTAAATACATGTTTGAATGTAGAGCACTGGTGATGGAGGTAAAACTTTGACAATTAAATACATGTTTGAATGTAGAGCACTGGTGATGGAGGTAAAACTACGACAATTAAATACATGTTTGAATGTAGAGCACTGGTGATGGAGCTAAAACTTTAACAATTAAATACATGTTTGAATGTAGAGCACTGGTGATGGAGGTAAAACTTTGACAATTAAATACATGTTTGAATGTAAAACACTGGTGATGGAGGTAAAACTTTAACAATTAAATACATGTTTGAATGTAGAGCACTGGTGATGGAGCTAAAACTTTAACAATTAAATACATGATTGAATGTAGAGCACTGGTGATGGAGGTAAAACTTTAACAATTAAATACATGTTTGAATGTAGAACACTGGTGATGGAGGTAAAACTTTAACAATTAAATACATGTTTGAATGTGGAGCACTGGTGATGGAGGTAAAACTTTAACAATTAAATACATGTTTGAATGTAGAGCACTGGTGATGGAGCTAAAATTTTAACAATTAAATACATGTTTGAATGTAGAACACTGGTGATGGAGGTAAAACTTTGACAATTAAATACATGTTTGAATGTAAAACACTGGTGATGGAGGTAAAACTACGACAATTAAATACATGTTTGAATGTAGAACACTGGTGATGGATGAAAAACTTTAACAATTAAATACATGTTTGAATGTATAACACTGGTGATGGAGGTAAAACTACGACAATTAAATACATGTTTGAATGTAGAACACTGGTGATGGAGGTAAAACTTTAACAATTAAATACATGTTTGAATGTAGAACACTGGTGATGGAGGTAAAACTACGACAATTAAATACATGTTTGAATGTAGAACACTGGTGATGGAGGTAAAACTTTAACAATTAAATACATGTTTGAATGTAGAACACTGGTGATGGAGGTAAAACTACGACAATTAAATACATGTTTGAATGTAGAACACTGGTGATGGAGGTAAAACTTTAACAATTAAATACATGTTTGAATGTAGAACACTGGTGATGGAGGTAAAACTACGACAATTAAATACATGTATGAATGTAGAGCACTGGTGATGGAGCTAAAACTTTAACAATTAAATACATGTTTGAATGTAGAGCACTGGTGATGGAGCTAAAACTTTAACAATTAAATACATGTTTGAATGTAGAGCACTGGTGATGGAGGTAAAACTTTAACAATTAAATACATGTTTGAATGTAGAGCACTGGTGATGGAGGTAAAACTTTAACAATTAAATACATGTTTGAATGTAGAGCACTGGTGATGGAGGTAAAACTTTAACAATTAAATACATGTTTGAATGTAGAGCACTGGTGATGGAGGTAAAACTTTGACAATTAAATACATGTTTGAATGTAAAACACTGGTGATGGAGGTAAAACTACGACAATTAAATACATGTTTGAATGTAGAACACTGGTGATGGAGGTAAAACTTTAACAATTAAATACATGTTTGAATGTAGACCACTGGTGATGGAGGTAAAACTACGCCAATTAAATACATGTTTGAATGTAGAACACTGGTGATGGAGGTAAAACTTTAACAATTAAATACATGTTTGAATGTAGAGCACTGGTGATGGAGCTAAAACTTTAACAATTAAATACATGATTGAATGTAGAGCACTGGTGATGGAGGTAAAACTTTAACAATTAAATACATGTTTGAATGTAGAACACTGGTGATGGAGGTAAAACTTTAACAATTAAATACATGTTTGAATGTAGAGCACTGGTGATGGAGGTAAAACTTTAACAATTAAATACATGTTTGAATGTAGAGCACTGGTGATGGAGCTAAAATTTTAACAATTAAATACATGTTTGAATGTAGAACACTGGTGATGGAGGTAAAACTTTAACAATTAAATACATGTTTGAATGTAGAGCACTGGTGATGGATCTAAAACTTTAACAATTAAATACATGTTTGAATGTAGAGCACTGGTGATGGAGGTAAAACTTTAACAATTAAATACATGTTTGAATGTAGAACACTGGTGATGGAGGTAAAACTTTGACAATTAAATACATGTTTGAATGTAAAACACTGGTGATGTAGGTAAAACTACGACAATTAAATACATGTTTGAATGTAGAACACTGGTGATGGAGGTAAAACTTTAACAATTAAATACATGTTTGAATGTAGAACACTGGTGATGGAGGTAAAACTACGACAATTAAATACATGTTTGAATGTAGAGCACTGGTGATGGAGGTAAAACTTTAACAATTAAATACATGTTTGAATGTAGAGCACTGGTGATGGAGGTAAAACTTTAACAATTAAATACATGTTTGAATGTAGAGCACTGGTGATGGAGGTAAAACTTTGACAATTAAATACATGTTTGAATGTAAAACACTGGTGATGGAGGTAAAACTACGACAATTAAATACATGTTTGAATGTAGAACACTGGTGATGGAGGTAAAACTTTAACAATTAAATACATGTTTGAATGTAGACCACTGGTGATGGAGGTAAAACTACGCCAATTAAATACATGTTTGAATGTAGAACACTGGTGATGGAGGTAAAACTTTAACAATTAAATACATGTTTGAATGTAGAGCACTGGTGATGGAGCTAAAACTTTAACAATTAAATACATGATTGAATGTAGAGCACTGGTGATGGAGGTAAAACTTTAACAATTAAATACATGTTTGAATGTAGAACACTGGTGATGGAGGTAAAACTTTAACAATTAAATACATGTTTGAATGTAGAGCACTGGTGATGGAGGTAAAACTTTAACAATTAAATACATGTTTGAATGTAGAGCACTGGTGATGGAGCTAAAATTTTAACAATTAAATACATGTTTGAATGTAGAACACTGGTGATGGAGGTAAAACTTTAACAATTAAATACATGTTTGAATGTAGAGCACTGGTGATGGATCTAAAACTTTAACAATTAAATACATGTTTGAATGTAGAGCACTGGTGATGGAGGTAAAACTTTAACAATTAAATACATGTTTGAATGTAGAACACTGGTGATGGAGGTAAAACTTTGACAATTAAATACATGTTTGAATGTAAAACACTGGTGATGTAGGTAAAACTACGACAATTAAATACATGTTTGAATGTAGAACACTGGTGATGGAGGTAAAACTTTAACAATTAAATACATGTTTGAATGTAGAACACTGGTGATGGAGGTAAAACTACGACAATTAAATACATGTTTGAATGTAGAACACTGGTGATGGAGGTAAAACTTTAACAATTAAATACATGTTTGAATGTAGAGCACTGGTGATGGAGGTAAAACTACGACAATTAAATACATGTTTGAATGTAGAGCACTGGTGATGGAGCTAAAACTTTAACAATTAAATACATGTTTGAATGTAGAGCACTGGTGATGGAGGTAAAACTTTAACAATTAAATACATGTTTGAATGTAGAACACTGGTGATGGAGGTAAAACTTTAAAAATTAAATACATGTTTGAATGTAGAGCACTGGTGATGGAGGTAAAACTTTAACAATTAAATACATGTTTGAATGTAGAGCACTGGTGATGGAGCTAAAACTTTAACAATTAAATACATGTTTGAATGTAGAGCACTGGTGATGGAGGTAAAACTTTGACAATTAAATACATGTTTGAATGTAGAACACTGGTGATGGAGGTAAAACTACAACAATTAAATACATGTTTGAATGTAGAGCACTGGTGATGGAGGTAAAACTTTAACAATTAAATACATGTTTGAATGTAGAGCACTGGTGATGGAGGTAAAACTTTGACAATTAAATACATGTTTGAATGTAGAGCACTGGTGATGGAGGTAAAACTACGACAATTAAATACATGTTTGAATGTAGAGCACTGGTGATGGAGCTAAAACTTTAACAATTAAATACATGTTTGAATGTAGAGCACTGGTGATGGAGGTAAAACTTTGACAATTAAATACATGTTTGAATGTAAAACACTGGTGATGGAGGTAAAACTACGACAATTAAATACATGTTTGAATGTAGAACACTGGTGATGGAGGTAAAACTTTAACAATTAAATACATGTTTGAATGTAGAACACTGGTGATGGAGGTAAAACTACGACAATTAAAAACATGTTTGAATGTAGAACACTGGTGATGGAGGTAAAACTTTAACAATTAAATAAATGTTTGAATGTAGAACACAGGTGATGGAGGTAAAACTACGACAATTAAATACATGTTTGAATGTAGAGCACTGGTGATGGAGGTAAAACTACGACAATTAAATACATGTTTGAATGTAGAGCACTGGTGATGGAGCTAAAACTTTAACAATTAAATACATGTTTGAATGTAGAGCACTGGTGATGGAGGTAAAACTTTGACAATTAAATACATGTTTGAATGTAAAACACTGGTGATGGAGGTAAAACTACGACAATTAAATACATGTTTGAATGTAGAACACTGGTGATGGAGGTAAAACTTTAACAATTAAATACATGTTTGAATGTAGAACACTGGTGATGGAGGTAAAACTACGACAATTAAAAACATGTTTGAATGTAGAACACTGGTGATGGAGGTAAAACTTTAACAATTAAATAAATGTTTGAATGTAGAACACAGGTGATGGAGGTAAAACTACGACAATTAAATACATGTTTGAATGTAGAGCACTGGTGATGGAGCTAAAACTTTAACAATTAAATACATGTTTGAATGTAGAGCACTGGTGATGGAGGTAAAACTTTAACAATTAAATACATGTTTGAATGTAGAGCACTGGTGATGGAGCTAAAACTTTAACAATTAAATACATGTTTGAATGTAGAGCACTGGTGATGGAGGTAAAACTACGACAATTAAATACATGTTTGAATATAGAACACTGGTGATGGAGGTAAAACTTTAACAATTAAATACATGTTTGAATGTAGAACACTGGTGATGGAGGTAAAACTACGACAATTAAATACATGTTTGAATGTAGAGCACTGGTGATGGATCTAAAACTTTAACAATTAAATACATGTTTGAATGTAGAGCACTGGTGATGGAGGTAACAATTAAATACATATTTGAATGTAGAACACTGGTGATGGAGGTAAAACTTTGACAATTAAATACATGTTTGAATGTAGAGCACTGGTGATGGAGCTAAAACTTTAACAATTAAATACATGTTTGAATGTAGAGCACTGGTGATGGAGGTAAAACTGACAATTAAATACATGTTTGAATGTAGAGCACTGGTGATGGAGGTAAAACTTTAACAATTAAATACATGTTTGAATGTAGAGCACTGGTGATGGAGGTAAAACTACGACAATTAAATACATGTTTGAATGTAGAACACTGGTGATGGAGGTAAAACTTTAACAATTAAATACATGTTTGAATGTAGAACACTGGTGATGGAGGTAAAACTACGACAATTAAATACATGTTTGAATGTAGAGCACTGGTGATGGATCTAAAACTTTAACAATTAAATACATGTTTGAATGTAGAGCACTGGTGATGGAGGTAAAACTTTAACAATTAAATACATGTTTGAATGTAGAGCACTGGTGATGGAGGTAAAACTTTAACAATTAAATACATGTTTGAATGTAGAGCACTGGTGATGGAGGTAAAACTACGACAATTAAATACATGTTTGAATGTAAAACACTGGTGATGGAGGTAAAACTTTAACAATTAAATACATGTTTGAATGTAGAACACTGGTGATGGAGGTAAAACTTTAACAATTAAATACATGTTTGAATGTAGAACACTGGTGATGGAGCTAAAACTTTAACAATTAAATACATGTTTGAATGTAGAGCACTGGTGATGGAGCTAAAACTTTAACAATTAAATACATGATTGAATGTAGAGCACTGGTGATGGAGGTAAAACTTTAACAATTAAATACATGTTTGAATGTAGAACACTGGTGATGGAGGTAAAACTTTAACAATTAAATACATGTTTGAATGTAGAGCACTGGTGATGGAGGTAAAACTTTAACAATTAAATACATGTTTGAATGTAGAGCACTGGTGATGGAGGTAAAACTTTAACAATTAAATACATGTTTGAATGTAGAGCACTGGTGATGGAGCTAAAACTTTAACAATTAAATACATGTTTGAATGTAGAGCACTGGTGATGGAGGTAAAACTTTGACAATTAAATACATGTTTGAATGTAGAACACTGGTGATGGAGGTAAAACTACAACAATTAAATACATGTTTGAATGTAGAGCACTGGTGTTGGAGGTAAAACTTTAACAATTAAATACATGTTTGAATGTAGAGCACTGGTGATGGAGGTAAAACGTTGACAATTAAATACATGTTTGAATGTAGAGCACTGGTGATGGAGGTAAAACTACGACAATTAAATACATGTTTGAATGTAGAGCACTAGTGATGGAGCTAAAACTTTAACAATTAAATACATGTTTGAATGTAGAGCACTGGTGATGGAGCTAAAACTTTAACAATTAAATACATGTTTGAATGTAGAGCACTGGTGATGGAGGTAAAACTGTAACAATTAAATACATGTTTGAATGTAGAGCACTGGTGATGGAGGTAAAACTTTAACAATTAAATACATGTTTGAATGTAGAGCACTGGTGATGGAGGTAAAACTACGACAATTAAATACATGTTTGAATGTAGAACACTGGTGATGGAGGTAAAACTTTAACAATTAAATACATGTTTGAATGTAGAACACTGGTGATGGAGGTAAAACTACGACAATTAAATACATGTTTGAATGTAGAGCACTGGTGATGGAGCTAAAACTTTAACAATTAAATACATGTTTGAATGTAGAGCACTGGTGATGGAGGTAAAACTTTAACAATTAAATACATGTTTGAATGTAGAGCACTGGTGATGGAGGTAAAACTTTAACAATTAAATACATGTTTGAATGTAGAGCACTGGTGATGGAGGTAAAACTTTGACAATTAAATACATGTTTGAATGTAAAACACTGGTGATGGAGGTAAAAATACGACAATTAAATACATGTTTGAATGTAGAACACTGGTGATGGAGGTAAAACTTTAACAATTAAATATATGTTTGAATGTAGAACACTGGTGATGGAGGTAAAACTACGCCAATTAAATACATGTTTGAATGTAGAACACTGGTGATGGAGGTAAAACTTTAACAATTAAATACATGTTTGAATGTAGAGCACTGGTGATGGAGCCAAAACTTTAACAATTAAATACATGTTTGAATGTAGAGCACTGGTGATGGAGGTAAAACTTTAACAATTAAATACATGTTTGAATGTAGAACACTGGTGATGGAGGTAAAACTTTAACAATTAAATACATGTTTGAATGTAGAGCACTGGTGATGGAGGTAAAACTTTAACAATTAAATACATGTTTGAATGTAGAGCACTGGTGATGGAGCTAAAACTTTAACAATTAAATACATGTTTGAATGTAGAGCACTGGTGATGGAGGTAAAACTTTAACAGTTAAATACATGTTTGAATGTAGAGCACTGGTGATGGAGCTAAAACTTTAACAATTAAATACATGTTTGAATGTAGAGCACTGGTGATGGAGGTAAAACTTTAACAATTAAATACATGTTTGAATGTAGAACACTGGTGATGGAGGTAAAACTTTGACAATTAAATACATGTTTGAATGTAAAACACTGGTGATGTAGGTAAAACTACGACAATTAAATACATATTTGAATGTAGAACACTGGTGATGGAGGTAAAACTTTAACAATTAAATACATGTTTGAATGTAGAACACTGGTGATGGAGGTAAAACTACGACAATTAAATACATGTTTGAATGTAGAACACTGGTGATGGAGGTAAAACTTTAACAATTAAATACATGTTTGAATGTAGAGCACTGGTGATGGAGCTAAAACTTTAACAATTAAATACATGTTTGAATGTAGAGCACTGGTGATGGAGGTAAACCTTTAACAATTAAATACATGTTTGAATGTAGAGCACTGGTGATGGAGGTAAAACTTTAACAATTAAATACATGTTTGAATGTAGAGCACTGGTGATGGAGGTAAAACTTTAACAATTAAATACATGTTTGAATGTAGAGCACTGGTGATGGAGGTAAAACTTTGACAATTAAATACATGTTTGAATGTAAAACACTGGTGATGGAGGTAAAACTACGACAATTAAATACATGTTTGAATGTAGAACACTGGTGATGGAGGTAAAACTTTAACAATTAAATACATGTTTGAATGTAGAACACTGGTGATGGAGGTAAAACTACGCCAATTAAATACATGTTTGAATGTAGAACACTGGTGATGGAGGTAAAACTTTAACAATTAAATACATGTTTGAATGTAGAGCACTGGTGATGGAGCTAAAACTTTAACAATTAAATACATGATTGAATGTAGAGCACTCGTGATGGAGGTAAAACTTTAACAATTAAATACATGTTTGAATGTAGAACACTGGTGATGGAGGTAAAACTTTAACAATTAAATACATGTTTGAATGTAGAGCACTGGTGATGGAGGTAAAACTTTAACAATTAAATACATGTTTGAATGTAGAGCACTGGTGATGGAGCTAATTTTTTTTTACAATTAAATACATGTTTGAATGTAGAGCACTGGTGATGGAGGTAAAACTTTAACAATTAAATACATGTTTGAATGTAGAACACTGGTGATGGAGGTAAAACTACAACAATTAAATACATGTTTGAATGTAGAGCACTGGTGATGGAGCTAAAACTTTAACAATTAAATACATGTTTGAATGTAGAGCACTGGTGATGGAGGTAAAACTTTAACAATTAAATACATGTTTGAATGTAGAACACTGGTGATGGAGGTAAAACTTTGACAATTAAATACATGTTTGAATGTAAAACACTGGTGATGTAGGTAAAACTACGACAATTAAATACATGTTTGAATGTAGAACACTGGTGATGGAGGTAAAACTTTAACAATTAAATACATGTTTGAATGTAGAACACTGGTGATGGAGGTAAAACTACGACAATTAAATACATGTTTGAATGTAGAACACTGGTGATGGAGGTAAAACTTTAACAATTAAATACATGTTTGAATGTAGAGCACTGGTGATGGAGGTAAAACTACGACAATTAAATACATGTTTGAATGTAGAGCACTGGTGATGGAGCTAAAACTTTAAAAATTAAATACATGTTTGAATGTAGAGCACTGGTGATGGAGGTAAAACGTTGACAATTAAATACATGTTTGAATGTAGAACACTGGTGATGGAGCTAAAACTTTAACAATTAAATACATGTTTGAATGTAGAGCACTGGTGATGGAGCTAAAACTTTAACAATTAAATACATGATTGAATGTAGAGCACTGGTGATGGAGGTAAAACTTTAACAATTAAATACATGTTTGAATGTAGAACACTGGTGATGGAGGTAAAACTTTAACAATTAAATACATGTTTGAATGTAGAGCACTGGTGATGGAGGTAAAACTTTAACAATTAAATACATGTTTGAATGTAGAGCACTGGTGATGGAGGTAAAACTTTAACAATTAAATACATGTTTGAATGTAGAGCACTGGTGATGGAGCTAAAACTTTAACAATTAAATACATGTTTGAATGTAGAGCACTGGTGATGGAGGTAAAACTTTGACAATTAAATACATGTTTGAATGTAGAACACTGGTGATGGAGGTAAAACTACAACAATTAAATACATGTTTGAATGTAGAGCACTGGTGTTGGAGGTAAAACTTTAACAATTAAATACATGTTTGAATGTAGAGCACTGGTGATGGAGGTAAAACGTTGACAATTAAATACATGTTTGAATGTAGAGCACTGGTGATGGAGGTAAAACTACGACAATTAAATACATGTTTGAATGTAGAGCACTAGTGATGGAGCTAAAACTTTAACAATTAAATACATGTTTGAATGTAGAGCACTGGTGATGGAGCTAAAACTTTAACAATTAAATACATGTTTGAATGTAGAGCACTGGTGATGGAGGTAAAACTTTAACAATTAAATACATGTTTGAATGTAGAGCACTGGTGATGGAGGTAAAACTTTAACAATTAAATACATGTTTGAATGTAGAGCACTGGTGATGGAGGTAAAACTACGACAATTAAATACATGTTTGAATGTAGAACACTGGTGATGGAGGTAAAACTTTAACAATTAAATACATGTTTGAATGTAGAACACTGGTGATGGAGGTAAAACTACGACAATTAAATACATGTTTGAATGTAGAGCACTGGTGATGGAGCTAAAACTTTAACAATTAAATACATGTTTGAATGTAGAGCACTGGTGATGGAGGTAAAACTTTAACAATTAAATACATGTTTGAATGTAGAGCACTGGTGATGGAGGTAAAACTTTAACAATTAAATACATGTTTGAATGTAGAGCACTGGTGATGGAGGTAAAACTTTGACAATTAAATACATGTTTGAATGTAAAACACTGGTGATGGAGGTAAAAATACGACAATTAAATACATGTTTGAATGTAGAACACTGGTGATGGAGGTAAAACTTTAACAATTAAATATATGTTTGAATGTAGAACACTGGTGATGGAGGTAAAACTACGCCAATTAAATACATGTTTGAATGTAGAACACTGGTGATGGAGGTAAAACTTTAACAATTAAATACATGTTTGAATGTAGAGCACTGGTGATGGAGCCAAAACTTTAACAATTAAATACATGTTTGAATGTAGAGCACTGGTGATGGAGGTAAAACTTTAACAATTAAATACATGTTTGAATGTAGAACACTGGTGATGGAGGTAAAACTTTAACAATTAAATACATGTTTGAATGTAGAGCACTGGTGATGGAGGTAAAACTTTAACAATTAAATACATGTTTGAATGTAGAGCACTGGTGATGGAGCTAAAACTTTAACAATTAAATACATGTTTGAATGTAGAGCACTGGTGATGGAGGTAAAACTTTAACAGTTAAATACATGTTTGAATGTAGAGCACTGGTGATGGAGCTAAAACTTTAACAATTAAATACATGTTTGAATGTAGAGCACTGGTGATGGAGGTAAAACTTTAACAATTAAATACATGTTTGAATGTAGAACACTGGTGATGGAGGTAAAACTTTGACAATTAAATACATGTTTGAATGTAAAACACTGGTGATGTAGGTAAAACTACGACAATTAAATACATATTTGAATGTAGAACACTGGTGATGGAGGTAAAACTTTAACAATTAAATACATGTTTGAATGTAGAACACTGGTGATGGAGGTAAAACTACGACAATTAAATACATGTTTGAATGTAGAACACTGGTGATGGAGGTAAAACTTTAACAATTAAATACATGTTTGAATGTAGAGCACTGGTGATGGAGCTAAAACTTTAACAATTAAATACATGTTTGAATGTAGAGCACTGGTGATGGAGGTAAACCTTTAACAATTAAATACATGTTTGAATGTAGAGCACTGGTGATGGAGGTAAAACTTTAACAATTAAATACATGTTTGAATGTAGAGCACTGGTGATGGAGCTAAAACTTTAACAATTAAATACATGATTGAATGTAGAGCACTGGTGATGGAGGTAAAACTTTAACAATTAAATACATGTTTGAATGTAGAACACTGGTGATGGAGGTAAAACTTTAACAATTAAATACATGTTTGAATGTAGAGCACTGGTGATGGAGGTAAAACTTTAACAATTAAATACATGTTTGAATGTAGAGCACTGGTGATGGAGGTAAAACTTTAACAATTAAATACATGTTTGAATGTAGAGCACTGGTGATGGAGCTAAAACTTTAACAATTAAATACATGTTTGAATGTAGAGCACTGGTGATGGAGGTAAAACTTTGACAATTAAATACATGTTTGAATGTAGAACACTGGTGATGGAGGTAAAACTACAACAATTAAATACATGTTTGAATGTAGAGCACTGGTGTTGGAGGTAAAACTTTAACAATTAAATACATGTTTGAATGTAGAGCACTGGTGATGGAGGTAAAACGTTGACAATTAAATACATGTTTGAATGTAGAGCACTGGTGATGGAGGTAAAACTACGACAATTAAATACATGTTTGAATGTAGAGCACTAGTGATGGAGCTAAAACTTTAACAATTAAATACATGTTTGAATGTAGAGCACTGGTGATGGAGCTAAAACTTTAACAATTAAATACATGTTTGAATGTAGAGCACTGGTGATGGAGGTAAAACTTTAACAATTAAATACATGTTTGAATGTAGAGCACTGGTGATGGAGGTAAAACTTTAACAATTAAATACATGTTTGAATGTAGAGCACTGGTGATGGAGGTAAAACTACGACAATTAAATACATGTTTGAATGTAGAACACTGGTGATGGAGGTAAAACTTTAACAATTAAATACATGTTTGAATGTAGAACACTGGTGATGGAGGTAAAACTACGACAATTAAATACATGTTTGAATGTAGAGCACTGGTGATGGAGCTAAAACTTTAACAATTAAATACATGTTTGAATGTAGAGCACTGGTGATGGAGGTAAAACTTTAACAATTAAATACATGTTTGAATGTAGAGCACTGGTGATGGAGGTAAAACTTTAACAATTAAATACATGTTTGAATGTAGAGCACTGGTGATGGAGGTAAAACTTTGACAATTAAATACATGTTTGAATGTAAAACACTGGTGATGGAGGTAAAAATACGACAATTAAATACATGTTTGAATGTAGAACACTGGTGATGGAGGTAAAACTTTAACAATTAAATATATGTTTGAATGTAGAACACTGGTGATGGAGGTAAAACTACGCCAATTAAATACATGTTTGAATGTAGAACACTGGTGATGGAGGTAAAACTTTAACAATTAAATACATGTTTGAATGTAGAGCACTGGTGATGGAGCCAAAACTTTAACAATTAAATACATGTTTGAATGTAGAGCACTGGTGATGGAGGTAAAACTTTAACAATTAAATACATGTTTGAATGTAGAACACTGGTGATGGAGGTAAAACTTTAACAATTAAATACATGTTTGAATGTAGAGCACTGGTGATGGAGGTAAAACTTTAACAATTAAATACATGTTTGAATGTAGAGCACTGGTGATGGAGCTAAAACTTTAACAATTAAATACATGTTTGAATGTAGAGCACTGGTGATGGAGGTAAAACTTTAACAGTTAAATACATGTTTGAATGTAGAGCACTGGTGATGGAGCTAAAACTTTAACAATTAAATACATGTTTGAATGTAGAGCACTGGTGATGGAGGTAAAACTTTAACAATTAAATACATGTTTGAATGTAGAACACTGGTGATGGAGGTAAAACTTTGACAATTAAATACATGTTTGAATGTAAAACACTGGTGATGTAGGTAAAACTACGACAATTAAATACATATTTGAATGTAGAACACTGGTGATGGAGGTAAAACTTTAACAATTAAATACATGTTTGAATGTAGAACACTGGTGATGGAGGTAAAACTACGACAATTAAATACATGTTTGAATGTAGAACACTGGTGATGGAGGTAAAACTTTAACAATTAAATACATGTTTGAATGTAGAGCACTGGTGATGGAGCTAAAACTTTAACAATTAAATACATGTTTGAATGTAGAGCACTGGTGATGGAGGTAAACCTTTAACAATTAAATACATGTTTGAATGTAGAGCACTGGTGATGGAGGTAAAACTTTAACAATTAAATACATGTTTGAATGTAGAGCACTGGTGATGGAGGTAAAACTTTAACAATTAAATACATGTTTGAATGTAGAGCACTGGTGATGGAGGTAAAACTTTGACAATTAAATACATGTTTGAATGTAAAACACTGGTGATGGAGGTAAAACTACGACAATTAAATACATGTTTGAATGTAGAACACTGGTGATGGAGGTAAAACTTTAACAATTAAATACATGTTTGAATGTAGAACACTGGTGATGGAGGTAAAACTACGCCAATTAAATACATGTTTGAATGTAGAACACTGGTGATGGAGGTAAAACTTTAACAATTAAATACATGTTTGAATGTAGAGCACTGGTGATGGAGCTAAAACTTTAACAATTAAATACATGATTGAATGTAGAGCACTGGTGATGGAGGTAAAACTTTAACAATTAAATACATGTTTGAATGTAGAACACTGGTGATGGAGGTAAAACTTTAACAATTAAATACATGTTTGAATGTAGAGCACTGGTGATGGAGGTAAAACTTTAACAATTAAATACATGTTTGAATGTAGAGCACTGGTGATGGAGCTATTTTTTTTTTACAATTAAATACATGTTTGAATGTAGAGCACTGGTGATGGAGGTAAAACTTTAACAATTAAATACATGTTTGAATGTAGAACACTGGTGATGGAGGTAAAACTACAACAATTAAATACATGTTTGAATGTAGAGCACTGGTGATGGAGCTAAAACTTTAACAATTAAATACATGTTTGAATGTAGAGCACTGGTGATGGAGGTAAAACTTTAACAATTAAATACATGTTTGAATGTAGAACACTGGTGATGGAGGTAAAACTTTGACAATTAAATACATGTTTGAATGTAAAACACTGGTGATGTAGGTAAAACTACGACAATTAAATACATGTTTGAATGTAGAACACTGGTGATGGAGGTAAAACTTTAACAATTAAATACATGTTTGAATGTAGAACACTGGTGATGGAGGTAAAACTACGACAATTAAATACATGTTTGAATGTAGAACACTGGTGATGGAGGTAAAACTTTAACAATTAAATACATGTTTGAATGTAGAGCACTGGTGATGGAGGTAAAACTACGACAATTAAATACATGTTTGAATGTAGAGCACTGGTGATGGAGCTAAAACTATAAAAATTAAATACATGTTTGAATGTAGAGCACTGGTGATGGAGGTAAAACTTTAACAATTAAATACATGTTTGAATGTAGAGCACTGGTGATGGAGCTAAAACTTTAACAATTAAATACATGTTTGAATGTAGAGCACTGGTGATGGAGGTAAAACTTTGACAATTAAATACATGTTTGAATGTAGAACACTGGTGATGGAGGTAAAACTACAACAATTAAATACATGTTTGAATGTAGAGCACTGGTGTTGGAGGTAAAACTTTAACAATTAAATACATGTTTGAATGTAGAGCACTGGTGATGGAGGTAAAACTTTGACAATTAAATACATGTTTGAATGTAGAGCACTGGTGATGGAGGTAAAACTACGACAATTAAATACATGTTTGAATGTAGAGCACTAGTGATGGAGCTAAAACTTTAACAATTAAATACATGTTTGAATGTAGAGCACTGGTGATGGAGGTAAAACTTTAACAATTAAATACATGTTTGAATGTAGAGCACTGGTGATGGAGCTAAAACTTTAACAATTAAATACATGTTTGAATGTAGAGCACTGGTGATGGAGGTAAAACTTTAACAATTAAATACATGTTTGAATGTAGAACACTGGTGATGGAGGTAAAACTACAACAATTAAATACATGTTTGAATGTAGAGCACTGGTGATGGAGCTAAAACTTTAACAATTAAATACATGTTTGAATGTAGAGCACTGGTGATGGAGGTAAAACTTGAACAATTAAATACATGTTTGAATGTAGAACACTGGTGATGGAGGTAAAACTTTGACAATTAAATACATGTTTGAATGTAAAACACTGGTGATGGAGGTAAAACTACGACAATTAAATACATGTTTGAATGTAGAACACTGGTGATGGAGGTAAAACTTTAACAATTAAATACATGTTTGAATGTAGAGCACTGGTGATGGAGGTAAAACTTTAACAATTAAATACATGTTTGAATGTAGAGCACTGGTGATGGAGGTAAAACTTGAACAATTAAATACATGTTTGAATGTAGAACACTGGTGATGGAGGTAAAACTTTGACAATTAAATACATGTTTGAATGTAAAACACTGGTGATGTAGGTAAAACTACGACAATTAAATACATGTTTGAATGTAGAACACTGGTGATGGAGGTAAAACTTTAACAATTAAATACATGTTTGAATGTAGAGCACTGGTGATGGAGGTAAAACTTTAACAATTAAATACATGTTTGAATGTAGAACACTGGTGATGGAGTTAAAACTTTGACAATTAAATACATGTTTGAATGTAAAACACTGGTGATGTAGGTAAAACTACGACAATTAAATACATCTTTGAATGTAGAACACTGGTGATGGAGGTAAAACTTTAACAATTAAATACATGTTTGAATGTAGAACACTGGTGATGGAGGTAAAACTACGACAATTAAATACATGTTTGAATGTAGAACACTGGTGATGGAGGTAAAACTTTGACAATTAAATACATGTTTGAATGTAGAACACTGGTGATGGAGGTAAAACTTTAACAATTAAATACATGTTTGAATGTAGAACACTGGTGATGGAGGTAAAACTACGACAAATAAATACATGTTTCAATATAGAACACTGGTGATGGAGCTAAAACTTTAACAATTAAATACATGTTTGAATGTAGAACACTGGTGATGGAGGTAAAACTTTAACAATTAAATACATGTTTGAATGTAGAACACTGGTGATGGAGGTAAAACTTTAACAATTAAATACATGTTTGAATGTAGAGCACTGGTGATGGAGGTAAAACTTTAACAATTAAATACATGTTTGAATGTAGAACACTGGTGATGGAGGTAAAACTTTAACAATTAAATACATGTTTGAATGTAGAACACTGGTGATGGAGGTAAAACTTTGACAATTAAATACATGTTTGAATGTAAAACACTGGTGATGGAGGTAAAACTACGACAATTAAATACATGTTTGAATGTAGAACACTGGTGATGGAGGAAAAACTTTAACAATTAAATACATGTTTGAATGTATAACACTGGTGATGGAGGTAAAACTACGACAATTAAATACATGTTTGAATGTAGAACACTGGTGATGGAGGTAAAACTTTAACAATTAAATACATGTTTGAATGTAGAACACTGGTGATGGAGGTAAAACTACGACAATTAAATACATGTTTGAATGTAGAACACTGGTGATGGAGGTAAAACTTTAACAATTAAATACATGTTTGAATGTAGAACACTGGTGATGGAGGTAAAACTACGACAATTAAATACATGTTTGAATGTAGAACACTGGTGATGGAGGTAAAACTTTAACAATTAAATACATGTTTGAATGTAGAGCACTGGTGATGGAGGTAAAACTACGACAATTAAATACATGTATGAATGTAGAGCACTGGTGATGGAGCTAAAACTTTAACAATTAAATACATGTTTGAATGTAGAGCACTGGTGATGGAGCTAAAACTTTAACAATTAAATACATGTTTGAATGTAGAGCACTGGTGATGGAGCTAAAACTTTAACAATTAAATACATGTTTGAATGTAGAGCACTGGTGATGGAGGTAAAACTTTAACAATTAAATACATGTTTGAATGTAGAGCACTGGTGATGGAGGTAAAACTTTAACAATTAAATACATGTTTGAATGTAGAACACTGGTGATGGAGGTAAAACTTTGACAATTAAATACATGTTTGAATGTAAAACACTGGTGATGTAGGTAAAACTACGACAATTAAATACATCTTTGAATGTAGAACACTGGTGATGGAGGTAAAACTTTAACAATTAAATACATGTTTGAATGTAGAACACTGGTGATGGAGGTAAAACTACGACAATTAAATACATGTTTGAATGTAGAACACTGGTGATGGAGGTAAAACTTTGACAATTAAATACATGTTTGAATGTAGAACACTGGTGATGGAGGTAAAACTTTAACAATTAAATACATGTTTGAATGTAGAACACTGGTGATGGAGGTAAAACTACGACAAATAAATACATGTTTCAATGTAGAACACTGGTGATGGAGCTAAAACTTTAACAATTAAATACATGTTTGAATGTAGAACACTGGTGATGGAGGTAAAACTTTAACAATTAAATACATGTTTGAATGTAGAACACTGGTGATGGAGGTAAAACTTTAACAATTAAATACATGTTTGAATGTAGAGCACTGGTGATGGAGGTAAAACTTTAACAATTAAATACATGTTTGAATGTAGAACACTGGTGATGGAGGTAAAACTTTAACAATTAAATACATGTTTGAATGTAGAACACTGGTGATGGAGGTAAAACTTTGACAATTAAATACATGTTTGAATGTAAAACACTGGTGATGGAGGTAAAACTACGACAATTAAATACATGTTTGAATGTAGAACACTGGTGATGGAGGAAAAACTTTAACAATTAAATACATGTTTGAATGTATAACACTGGTGATGGAGGTAAAACTACGACAATTAAATACATGTTTGAATGTAGAACACTGGTGATGGAGGTAAAACTTTAACAATTAAATACATGTTTGAATGTAGAACACTGGTGATGGAGGTAAAACTACGACAATTAAATACATGTTTGAATGTAGAACACTGGTGATGGAGGTAAAACTTTAACAATTAAATACATGTTTGAATGTAGAACACTGGTGATGGAGGTAAAACTACGACAATTAAATACATGTTTGAATGTAGAACACTGGTGATGGAGGTAAAACTTTAACAATTAAATACATGTTTGAATGTAGAGCACTGGTGATGGAGGTAAAACTACGACAATTAAATACATGTATGAATGTAGAGCACTGGTGATGGAGCTAAAACTTTAACAATTAAATACATGTTTGAATGTAGAGCACTGGTGATGGAGCTAAAACTTTAACAATTAAATACATGTTTGAATGTAGAGCACTGGTGATGGAGCTAAAACTTTAACAATTAAATACATGTTTGAATGTAGAGCACTGGTGATGGAGGTAAAACTTTAACAATTAAATACATGTTTGAATTTAGAGCACTGGTGATGGAGGTAAAACTTTGACAATTAAATACATGTTTGAATGTAAAACACTGGTGATGGAGGTAAAACTACGACAATTAAATACATGTTTGAATGTAGAACACTGGTGATGGAGGTAAAACTTTAACAATTAAATACATGTTTGAATGTAGAACACTGGTGATGGAGGTAAAACTACGCCAATTAAATACATGTTTGAATGTAGAACACTGGTGATGGAGGTAAAACTTTAACAATTAAATACATGTTTGAATGTAGAGCACTGGTGATGGAGCTAAAACTTTAACAATTAAATACATGATTGAATGTAGAGCACTGGTGATGGAGGTAAAACTTTAACAATTAAATACATGTTTGAATGTAGAACACTGGTGATGGAGGTAAAACTTTAACAATTAAATACATGTTTGAATGTGGAGCACTGGTGATGGAGGTAAAACTTTAACAATTAAATACATGTTTGAATGTAGAGCACTGGTGATGGAGCTAAAATTTTAACAATTAAATACATGTTTGAATGTAGAACACTGGTGATGGAGGTAAAACTTTGACAATTAAATACATGTTTGAATGTAAAACACTGGTGATGGAGGTAAAACTACGACAATTAAATACATGTTTGAATGTAGAACACTGGTGATGGAGGTAAAACTACGACAATTAAATACATGTTTGAATGTAGAACACTGGTGATGGAGGTAAAACTTTAACAATTAAATACATGTTTGAATGTAGAACACTGGTGATGGAGGTAAAACTACGACAATTAAATACATGTTTGAATGTAGAACACTGGTGATGGAGGTAAAACTTTAACAATTAAATACATGTTTGAATGTAGAACACTGGTGATGGAGGTAAAACTACGACAATTAAATACATGTATGAATGTAGAGCACTGGTGATGGAGCTAAAACTTTAACAATTAAATACATGTTTGAATGTAGAGCACTGGTGATGGAGCTAAAACTTTAACAATTAAATACATGTTTGAATGTAGAGCACTGGTGATGGAGGTAAAACTTTAACAATTAAATACATGTTTGAATGTAGAGCACTGGTGATGGAGGTAAAACTTTAACAATTAAATACATGTTTGAATGTAGAGCACTGGTGATGGAGGTAAAACTTTAACAATTAAATACATGTTTGAATGTAGAGCACTGGTGATGGAGGTAAAACTTTGACAATTAAATACATGTTTGAATGTAAAACACTGGTGATGGAGGTAAAACTACGACAATTAAATACATGTTTGAATGTAGAACACTGGTGATGGAGGTAAAACTTTAACAATTAAATACATGTTTGAATGTAGACCACTGGTGATGGAGGTAAAACTACGCCAATTAAATACATGTTTGAATGTAGAACACTGGTGATGGAGGTAAAACTTTAACAATTAAATACATGTTTGAATGTAGAGCACTGGTGATGGAGCTAAAACTTTAACAATTAAATACATGATTGAATGTAGAGCACTGGTGATGGAGGTAAAACTTTAACAATTAAATACATGTTTGAATGTAGAACACTGGTGATGGAGGTAAAACTTTAACAATTAAATACATGTTTGAATGTAGAGCACTGGTGATGGAGGTAAAACTTTAACAATTAAATACATGTTTGAATGTAGAGCACTGGTGATGGAGCTAAAATTTTAACAATTAAATACATGTTTGAATGTAGAACACTGGTGATGGAGGTAAAACTTTAACAATTAAATACATGTTTGAATGTAGAGCACTGGTGATGGAGGTAAAACTTTAACAATTAAATACATGTTTGAATGTAGAACACTGGTGATGGAGGTAAAACTTTGACAATTAAATACATGTTTGAATGTAAAACACTGGTGATGTAGGTAAAACTACGACAATTAAATACATGTTTGAATGTAGAACACTGGTGATGGAGGTAAAACTTTAACAATTAAATACATGTTTGAATGTAGAACACTGGTGATGGAGGTAAAACTACGACAATTAAATACATGTTTGAATGTAGAACACTGGTGATGGAGGTAAAACTTTAACAATTAAATACATGTTTGAATGTAGAGCACTGGTGATGGAGGTAAAACTACGACAATTAAATACATGTTTGAATGTAGAGCACTGGTGATGGAGCTAAAACTTTAACAATTAAATACATGTTTGAATGTAGAGCACTGGTGATGGAGGTAAAACTTTAACAATTAAATACATGTTTGAATGTAGAACACTGGTGATGGAGGTAAAACTTTAAAAATTAAATACATGTTTGAATGTAGAGCACTGGTGATGGAGGTAAAACTTTAACAATTAAATACATGTTTGAATGTAGAGCACTGGTGATGGAGCTAAAACTTTAACAATTAAATACATGTTTGAATGTAGAGCACTGGTGATGGAGGTAAAACTTTGACAATTAAATACATGTTTGAATGTAGAACACTGGTGATGGAGGTAAAACTACAACAATTAAATACATGTTTGAATGTAGAGCACTGGTGATGGAGGTAAAACTTTAACAATTAAATACATGTTTGAATGTAGAGCACTGGTGATGGAGGTAAAACTTTGACAATTAAATACATGTTTGAATGTAGAGCACTGGTGATGGAGGTAAAACTACGACAATTAAATACATGTTTGAATGTAGAGCACTGGTGATGGAGCTAAAACTTTAACAATTAAATACATGTTTGAATGTAGAGCACTGGTGATGGAGGTAAAACTTTGACAATTAAATACATGTTTGAATGTAAAACACTGGTGATGGAGGTAAAACTACGACAATTAAATACATGTTTGAATGTAGAACACTGGTGATGGAGGTAAAACTTTAACAATTAAATACATGTTTGAATGTAGAACACTGGTGATGGAGGTAAAACTACGACAATTAAAAACATGTTTGAATGTAGAACACTGGTGATGGAGGTAAAACTTTAACAATTAAATAAATGTTTGAATGTAGAACACAGGTGATGGAGGTAAAACTACGACAATTAAATACATGTTTGAATGTAGAGCACTGGTGATGGAGGTAAAACTACGACAATTAAATACATGTTTGAATGTAGAGCACTGGTGATGGAGCTAAAACTTTAACAATTAAATACATGTTTGAATGTAGAGCACTGGTGATGGAGGTAAAACTTTGACAATTAAATACATGTTTGAATGTAAAACACTGGTGATGGAGGTAAAACTACGACAATTAAATACATGTTTGAATGTAGAACACTGGTGATGGAGGTAAAACTTTAACAATTAAATACATGTTTGAATGTAGAACACTGGTGATGGAGGTAAAACTACGACAATTAAAAACATGTTTGAATGTAGAACACTGGTGATGGAGGTAAAACTTTAACAATTAAATAAATGTTTGAATGTAGAACACAGGTGATGGAGGTAAAACTACGACAATTAAATACATGTTTGAATGTAGAGCACTGGTGATGGAGCTAAAACTTTAACAATTAAATACATGTTTGAATGTAGAGCACTGGTGATGGAGGTAAAACTTTAACAATTAAATACATGTTTGAATGTAGAGCACTGGTGATGGAGCTAAAACTTTAACAATTAAATACATGTTTGAATGTAGAGCACTGGTGATGGAGGTAAAACTACGACAATTAAATACATGTTTGAATGTAGAACACTGGTGATGGAGGTAAAACTTTAACAATTAAATACATGTTTGAATGTAGAACACTGGTGATGGAGGTAAAACTACGACAATTAAATACATGTTTGAATGTAGAGCACTGGTGATGGATCTAAAACTTTAACAATTAAATACATGTTTGAATGTAGAGCACTGGTGATGGAGGTAACAATTAAATACATATTTGAATGTAGAACACTGGTGATGGAGGTAAAACTTTGACAATTAAATACATGTTTGAATGTAGAGCACTGGTGATGGAGCTAAAACTTTAACAATTAAATACATGTTTGAATGTAGAGCACTGGTGATGGAGGTAAAACTTTGACAATTAAATACATGTTTGAATGTAGAGCACTGGTGATGGAGGTAAAACTTTAACAATTAAATACATGTTTGAATGTAGAGCACTGGTGATGGAGGTAAAACTACGACAATTAAATACATGTTTGAATGTAGAACACTGGTGATGGAGGTAAAACTTTAACAATTAAATACATGTTTGAATGTAGAACACTGGTGATGGAGGTAAAACTACGACAATTAAATACATGTTTGAATGTAGAGCACTGGTGATGGATCTAAAACTTTAACAATTAAATACATGTTTGAATGTAGAGCACTGGTGATGGAGGTAAAACTTTAACAATTAAATACATGTTTGAATGTAGAGCACTGGTGATGGAGGTAAAACTTTAACAATTAAATACATGTTTGAATGTAGAGCACTGGTGATGGAGGTAAAACTACGACAATTAAATACATGTTTGAATGTAAAACACTGGTGATGGAGGTAAAACTTTAACAATTAAATACATGTTTGAATGTAGAACACTGGTGATGGAGGTAAAACTTTAACAATTAAATACATGTTTGAATGTAGAACACTGGTGATGGAGCTAAAACTTTAACAATTAAATACATGTTTGAATGTAGAGCACTGGTGATGGAGCTAAAACTTTAACAATTAAATACATGATTGAATGTAGAGCACTGGTGATGGAGGTAAAACTTTAACAATTAAATACATGTTTGAATGTAGAACACTGGTGATGGAGGTAAAACTTTAACAATTAAATACATGTTTGAATGTAGAGCACTGGTGATGGAGGTAAAACTTTAACAATTAAATACATGGTTGAATGTAGAGCACTGGTGATGGAGCTAAAATTTTAACAATTAAATACATGTTTGAATGTAGAACACTGGTGATGGAGGTAAAACTTTAACAAATAAATACATGTTTGAATGTAGAGCACTGGTGATGGATCTAAAACTTTAACAATTAAATACATGTTTGAATGTAGAGCACTGGTGATGGAGGTAAAACTTTAACAATTAAATACATGTTTGAATGTAGAACACTGGTGATGGAGGTAAAACTTTGACAATTAAATACATGTTTGAATGTAAAACACTGGTGATGTAGGTAAAACTACGACAATTAAATACATGTTTGAATGTAGAACACTGGTGATGGAGGTAAAACTTTAACAATTAAATACATGTTTGAATGTAGAACACTGGTGATGGAGGTAAAACTACGACAATTAAATACATGTTTGAATGTAGAACACTGGTGATGGAGGTAAAACTTTAACAATTAAATACATGTTTGAATGTAGAGCACTGGTGATGGAGGTAAAACTACGACAATTAAATACATGTTTGAATGTAGAGCACTGGTGATGGAGCTAAAACTTTAACAATTAAATACATGTTTGAATGTAGAGCACTGGTGATGGAGGTAAAACTTTAAAAATTAAATACATGTTTGAATGTAGAGCACTGGTGATGGAGGTAAAACTTTAACAATTAAATACATGTTTGAATGTAGAGCACTGGTGATGGAGCTAAAACTTTAACAATTAAATACATGTTTGAATGTAGAGCACTGGTGATGGAGGTAAAACTTTGACAATTAAATACATGTTTGAATGTAGAACACTGGTGATGGAGGTAAAACTACAACAATTAAATACATGTTTGAATGTAGAGCACTGGTGATGGAGGTAAAACTTTAACAATTAAATACATGTTTGAATGTAGAGCACTGGTGATGGAGGTAAAACTTTGACAATTAAATACATGTTTGAATGTAGAAAACTGGTGATGGAGGTAAAACTACGACAATTAAATACATGTTTGAATGTAGAGCACTGGTGATGGAGCTAAAACTTTAACAATTAAATACATGTTTGAATGTAGAGCACTGGTGATGGAGGTAAAACTTTGACAATTAAATACATGTTTGAATGTAAAACACTGGTGATGGAGGTAAAACTACGACAATTAAATACATGTTTGAATGTAGAACACTGGTGATGGAGGTAAAACTTTAACAATTAAATACATGTTTGAATGTAGAACACTGGTGATGGAGGTAAAACTACGACAATTAAAAACATGTTTGAATGTAGAACACTGGTGATGGAGGTAAAACTTTAACAATTAAATAAATGTTTGAATGTAGAACACAGGTGATGGAGGTAAAACTACGACAATTAAATACATGTTTGAATGTAGAGCACTGGTGATGGAGGTAAAACTTTGACAATTAAATACATGTTTGAATGTAGAACACTGGTGATGGAGGTAAAACTACAACAATTAAATACATGTTTGAATGTAGAGCACTGGTGATGGAGGTAAAACTTTAACAATTAAATACATGTTTGAATGTAGAGCACTGGTGATGGAGGTAAAACTTTGACAATTAAATACATGTTTGAATGTAGAGCACTGGTGATGGAGGTAAAACTACGACAATTAAATACATGTTTGAATGTAGAGCACTGGTGATGGAGCTAAAACTTTAACAATTAAATACATGTTTGAATGTAGAGCACTGGTGATGGAGGTAAAACTTTGACAATTAAATACATGTTTGAATGTAAAACACTGGTGATGGAGGTAAAACTACGACAATTAAATACATGTTTGAATGTAGAACACTGGTGATGGAGGTAAAACTACGACAATTAAAAACATGTTTGAATGTAGAACACTGGTGATGGAGGTAAAACTTTAACAATTAAATAAATGTTTGAATGTAGAACACAGGTGATGGAGGTAAAACTACGACAATTAAATACATGTTTGAATGTAGAGCACTGGTGATGGAGGTAAAACTTTGACAATTAAATACATGTTTGAATGTAGAACACTGGTGATGGAGGTAAAACTACAACAATTAAATACATGTTTGAATGTAGAGCACTGGTGATGGAGGTAAAACTTTAACAATTAAATACATGTTTGAATGTAGAGCACTGGTGATGGAGGTAAAACTTTGACAATTAAATACATGTTTGAATGTAGAGCACTGGTGATGGAGGTAAAACTACGACAATTAAATACATGTTTGAATGTAGAGCACTGGTGATGGAGCTAAAACTTTAACAATTAAATACATGTTTGAATGTAGAGCACTGGTGATGGAGGTAAAACTTTGACAATTAAATACATGTTTGAATGTAAAACACTGGTGATGGAGGTAAAACTACGACAATTAAATACATGTTTGAATGTAGAACACTGGTGATGGAGGTAAAACTTTAACAATTAAATACATGTTTGAATGTAGAACACTGGTGATGGAGGTAAAACTACGACAATTAAAAACATGTTTGAATGTAGAACACTGGTGATGGAGGTAAAACTTTAACAATTAAATAAATGTTTGAATGTAGAACACAGGTGATGGAGTTAAACTACGACAATTAAATACATGTTTGAATGTAGAGCACTGGTGATGGAGGTAAAACTTTGACAATTAAATACATGTTTGAATGTAGAACACTGGTGATGGAGGTAAAACTACAACAATTAAATACATGTTTGAATGTAGAGCACTGGTGATGGAGGTAAAACTTTAACAATTAAATACATGTTTGAATGTAGAGCACTGGTGATGGAGGTAAAACTTTGACAATTAAATACATGTTTGAATGTAGAGCACTGGTGATGGAGGTAAAACTACGACAATTAAATACATGTTTGAATGTAGAGCACTGGTGATGGAGCTAAAACTTTAACAATTAAATACATGTTTGAATGTAGAGCACTGGTGATGGAGGTAAAACTTTGACAATTAAATACATGTTTGAATGTAGAACACTGGTGATGGAGGTAAAACTACGACAATTAAAAACATGTTTGAATGTAGAACACTGGTGATGGAGGTAAAACTTTAACAATTAAATAAATGTTTGAATGTAGAACACAGGTGATGGAGGTAAAACTACGACAATTAAATACATGTTTGAATGTAGAGCACTGGTGATGGAGGTAAAACTACGACAATTAAATACATGTTTGAATGTAGAGCACTGGTGATGGAGCTAAAACTTTAACAATTAAATACATGTTTGAATGTAGAGCACTGGTGATGGAGGTAAAACTTTGACAATTAAATACATGTTTGAATGTAAAACACTGGTGATGGAGGTAAAACTACGACAATTAAATACATGTTTGAATGTAGAACACTGGTGATGGAGGTAAAACTTTAACAATTAAATACATGTTTGAATGTAGAACACTGGTGATGGAGGTAAAACTACGACAATTAAAAACATGTTTGAATGTAGAACACTGGTGATGGAGGTAAAACTTTAACAATTAAATAAATGTTTGAATGTAGAACACAGGTGATGGAGGTAAAACTACGACAATTAAATACATGTTTGAATGTAGAGCACTGGTGATGGAGCTAAAACTTTAACAATTAAATACATGTTTGAATGTAGAGCACTGGTGATGGAGGTAAAACTTTAACAATTAAATACATGTTTGAATGTAGAGCACTGGTGATGGAGCTAAAACTTTAACAATTAAATACATGTTTGAATGTAGAGCACTGGTGATGGAGGTAAAACTACGACAATTAAATACATGTTTGAATGTAGAACACTGGTGATGGAGGTAAAACTTTAACAATTAAATACATGTTTGAATGTAGAACACTGGTGATGGAGGTAAAACTACGACAATTAAATACATGTTTGAATGTAGAGCACTGGTGATGGATCTAAAACTTTAACAATTAAATACATGTTTGAATGTAGAGCACTGGTGATGGAGGTAACAATTAAATACATATTTGAATGTAGAACACTGGTGATGGAGGTAAAACTTTGACAATTAAATACATGTTTGAATGTAGAGCACTGGTGATGGAGCTAAAACTTTAACAATTAAATACATGTTTGAATGTAGAGCACTGGTGATGGAGGTAAAACTTTGACAATTAAATACATGTTTGAATGTAGAGCACTGGTGATGGAGGTAAAACTTTAACAATTAAATACATGTTTGAATGTAGAGCACTGGTGATGGAGGTAAAACTACGACAATTAAATACATGTTTGAATGTAGAACACTGGTGATGGAGGTAAAACTTTAACAATTAAATACATGTTTGAATGTAGAACACTGGTGATGGAGGTAAAACTACGACAATTAAATACATGTTTGAATGTAGAGCACTGGTGATGGATCTAAAACTTTAACAATTAAATACATGTTTGAATGTAGAGCACTGGTGATGGAGGTAAAACTTTAACAATTAAATACATGTTTGAATGTAGAGCACTGGTGATGGAGGTAAAACTTTAACAATTAAATACATGTTTGAATGTAGAGCACTGGTGATGGAGGTAAAACTACGACAATTAAATACATGTTTGAATGTAAAACACTGGTGATGGAGGTAAAACTTTAACAATTAAATACATGTTTGAATGTAGAACACTGGTGATGGAGGTAAAACTTTAACAATTAAATACATGTTTGAATGTAGAACACTGGTGATGGAGCTAAAACTTTAACAATTAAATACATGTTTGAATGTAGAGCACTGGTGATGGAGCTAAAACTTTAACAATTAAATACATGATTGAATGTAGAGCACTGGTGATGGAGGTAAAACTTTAACAATTAAATACATGTTTGAATGTAGAACACTGGTGATGGAGGTAAAACTTTAACAATTAAATACATGTTTGAATGTAGAGCACTGGTGATGGAGGTAAAACTTTAACAATTAAATACATGTTTGAATGTAGAGCACTGGTGATGGAGCTAAAATTTTAACAATTAAATACATGTTTGAATGTAGAACACTGGTGATGGAGGTAAAACTTTAACAATTAAATACATGTTTGAATGTAGAGCACTGGTGATGGATCTAAAACTTTAACAATTAAATACATGTTTGAATGTAGAGCACTGGTGATGGAGGTAAAACTTTAACAATTAAATACATGTTTGAATGTAGAACACTGGTGATGGAGGTAAAACTTTGACAATTAAATACATGTTTGAATGTAAAACACTGGTGATGTAGGTAAAACTACGACAATTAAATACATGTTTGAATGTAGAACACTGGTGATGGAGGTAAAACTTTAACAATTAAATACATGTTTGAATGTAGAACACTGGTGATGGAGGTAAAACTACGACAATTAAATACGTGTTTGAATGTAGAACACTGGTGATGGAGGTAAAACTTTAACAATTAAATACATGTTTGAATGTAGAGCACTGGTGATGGAGGTAAAACTACGACAATTAAATACATGTTTGAATGTAGAGCACTGGTGATGGAGCTAAAACTTTAACAATTAAATACATGTTTGAATGTAGAGCACTGGTGATGGAGGTAAAACTTTAAAAATTAAATACATGTTTGAATGTAGAGCACTGGTGATGGAGGTAAAACTTTAACAATTAAATACATGTTTGAATGTAGAGCACTGGTGATGGAGCTAAAACTTTAACAATTAAATACATGTTTGAATGTAGAGCACTGGTGATGGAGGTAAAACTTTGACAATTAAATACATGTTTGAATGTAGAACACTGGTGATGGAGGTAAAACTACAACAATTAAATACATGTTTGAATGTAGAGCACTGGTGATGGAGGTAAAACTTTAACAATTAAATACATGTTTGAATGTAGAGCACTGGTGATGGAGGTAAAACTTTGACAATTAAATACATGTTTGAATGTAGAGCACTGGTGATGGAGGTAAAACTACGACAATTAAATACATGTTTGAATGTAGAGCACTGGTGATGGAGCTAAAACTTTAACAATTAAATACATGTTTGAATGTAGAGCACTGGTGATGGAGGTAAAACTTTGACAATTAAATACATGTTTGAATGTAAAACACTGGTGATGGATGTAAAACTACGACAATTAAATACATGTTTGAATGTAGAACACTGGTGATGGAGGTAAAACTTTAACAATTAAAAACATGTTTGAATGTAGAACACTGGTGATGGAGGTAAAACTACGACAATTAAAAACATGTTTGAATGTAGAACACTGGTGATGGAGGTAAAACTTTAACAATTAAATAAATGTTTGAATGTAGAACACAGGTGATGGAGGTAAAACTACGACAATTAAATACATGTTTGAATGTAGAGCACTGGTGATGGAGCTAAAACTTTAACAATTAAATACATGTTTGAATGTAGAGCACTGGTGATGGAGGTAAAACTTTAACAATTAAATACATGTTTGAATGTAGAGCACTGGTGATGGAGGTAAAACTTTAACAATTAAATAAATGTTTGAATGTAGAACACTGGTGATGGAGGTAAAACTACAACAATTAAATACATGTTTGAATGTAGAGCACTGGTGATGGAGGTAAAACTTTAACAATTAAATACATGTTTGAATGTAGAACACTGGTGATGGAGGTAAAACTTTGACAATTAAATACATGTTTGAATGTAAAACACTGGTGATGTAGGTAAAACTACGAAAATTAAATACATGTTTGAATGTAGAACACTGGTGATGGAGGTAAAACTTTAACAATTAAATACATGTTTGAATGTAGAGCACTGGTGATGGAGCTAAAACTTTAACAATTAAATACATGTTTGAATGTAGAACACAGGTGATGGAGGTAAAACTACGACAATTAAATACATGTTTGAATGTAGAGCACTGGTGATGGAGCTAAAACTTTAACAATTAAATACATGTTTGAATGTAGAGCACTGGTGATGGAGCTAAAATTTTAACAATTAAATACATGTTTGAATGTAGAACAGTGGTGATGGAGGTAAAACTTTAACAATTAAATACATGTTTGAATGTAGAGCACTGGTGATGGATCTAAAACTTTAACAATTAAATACATGTTTGAATGTAGAGCACTGGTGATGGAGGTAAAACTTTAACAATTAAATACATGTTTGAATGTAGAACACTGGTGATGGAGGTAAAACTTTGACAATTAAATACATGTTTGAATGTAAAACACTGGTGATGTAGGTAAAACTACGACAATTAAATACATGTTTGAATGTAGAACACTGGTGATGGAGGTAAAACTTTAACAATTAAATACATGTTTGAATGTAGAACACTGGTGATGGAGGTAAAACTACGCCAATTAAATACATGTTTGAATGTAGAACACTGGTGATGGAGGTAAAACTTTAACAATTAAATACATGTTTGAATGTAGAGCACTGGTGATGGAGCTAAAACTTTAACAATTAAATACATGTTTGAATGTAGAACACAGGTGATGGAGGTAAAACTACGACAATTAAATACATGTTTGAATGTAGAGCACTGGTGATGGAGCTAAAACTTTAACAATTAAATACATGTTTGAATGTAGAGCACTGGTGATGGAGGTAAAACTTTAACAATTAAATACATGTTTGAATGTAGAGCACTGGTGATGGATCTAAAACTTTAACAATTAAATACATGTTTGAATGTAGAGCACTGGTGATGGAGGTAACAATTAAATACATATTTGAATGTAGAACACTGGTGATGGAGGTAAAACTTTGACAATTAAATACATGTTTGAATGTAGAGCACTGGTGATGGAGCTAAAACTTTAACAATTAAATACATGTTTGAATGTAGAGCACTGGTGATGGAGGTAAAACTTTGACAATTAAATACATGTTTGAATGTAGAGCACTGGTGATGGAGGTAAAACTTTAACAATTAAATACATGTTTGAATGTAGAGCACTGGTGATGGAGGTAAAACTACGACAATTAAATACATGTTTGAATGTAGAACACCGGTGATGGAGGTAAAACTTTAACAATTAAATACATGTTTGAATGTAGAACACTGGTGATGGAGGTAAAACTACGACAATTAAATACATGTTTGAATGTAGAGCACTGGTGATGGATCTAAAACTTTAATAATTAAATACATGTTTGAATGTAGAGCACTGGTGATGGAGGTAAAACTTTAACAATTAAATACATGTTTGAATGTAGAGCACTGGTGATGGAGGTAAAACTTTAACAATTAAATACATGTTTGAATGTAGAGCACTGGTGATGGAGGTAAAACTACGACAATTAAATACATGTTTGAATGTAAAACACTGGTGATGGAGGTAAAACTTTAACAATTAAATACATGTTTGAATGTAGAACACTGGTGATGGAGGTAAAACTTTAACAATTAAATACATGTTTGAATGTAGAACACTGGTGATGGAGCTAAAACTTTAACAATTAAATACATGTTTGAATGTAGAGCACTGGTGATGGAGCTAAAACTTTAACAATTAAATACATGATTGAATGTAGAGCACTGGTGATGGAGGTAAAACTTTAACAATTAAATACATGTTTGAATGTAGAACACTGGTGATGGAGGTAAAACTTTAACAATTAAATACATGTTTGAATGTAGAGCACTGGTGATGGAGGTAAAACTTTAACAATTAAATACATGTTTGAATGTAGAGCACTGGTGATGGAGCTAAAATTTTAACAATTAAATACATGTTTGAATGTAGAACACTGGTGATGGAGGTAAAACTTTAACAATTAAATACATGTTTGAATGTAGAGCACTGGTGATGGATCTAAAACTTTAACAATTAAATACATGTTTGAATGTAGAGCACTGGTGATGGAGGTAAAACTTTAACAATTAAATACATGTTTGAATGTAGAACACTGGTGATGGAGGTAAAACTTTGACAATTAAATACATGTTTGAATGTAAAACACTGGTGATGTAGGTAAAACTACGACAATTAAATACATGTTTGAATGTAGAACACTGGTGATGGAGGTAAAACTTTAACAATTAAATACATGTTTGAATGTAGAACACTGGTGATGGAGGTAAAACTACGACAATTAAATACATGTTTGAATGTAGAACACTGGTGATGGAGGTAAAACTTTAACAATTAAATACATGTTTGAATGTAGAGCACTGGTGATGGAGGTAAAACTACGACAATTAAATACATGTTTGAATGTAGAGCACTGGTGATGGAGCTAAAACTTTAACAATTAAATACATGTTTGAATGTAGAGCACTGGTGATGGAGGTAAAACTTTAAAAATTAAATACATGTTTGAATGTAGAGCACTGGTGATGGAGCTAAAACTTTAACAATTAAATACATGTTTGAATGTAGAGCACTGGTGATGGAGCTAAAACTTTAACAATTAAATACATGTTTGAATGTAGAGCACTGGTGATGGAGGTAAAACTTTGACAATTAAATACATGTTTGAATGTAGAACACTGGTGATGGAGGTAAAACTACAACAATTAAATACATGTTTGAATGTAGAGCACTGGTGATGGAGGTAAAACTTTAACAATTAAATACATGTTTGAATGTAGAGCACTGGTGATGGAGGTAAAACTTTGACAATTAAATACATGTTTGAATGTAGAGCACTGGTGATGGAGGTAAAACTACGACAATTAAATACATGTTTGAATGTAGAGCACTGGTGATGGAGCTAAAACTTTAACAATTAAATACATGTTTGAATGTAGAGCACTGGTGATGGAGGTAAAACTTTGACAATTAAATACATGTTTGAATGTAAAACACTGGTGATGGAGGTAAAACTACGACAATTAAATACATGTTTGAATGTAGAACACTGGTGATGGAGGTAAAACTTTAACAATTAAATACATGTTTGAATGTAGAACACTGGTGATGGAGGTAAAACTACGACAATTAAAAACATGTTTGAATGTAGAACACTGGTGATGGAGGTAAAACTTTAACAATTAAATAAATGTTTGAATGTAGAACACATGTGATGGAGGTAAAACTACGACAATTAAATACATGTTTGAATGTAGAGCACTGGTGATGGAGCTAAAACTTTAACAATTAAATACATGTTTGAATGTAGAGCACTGGTGATGGAGGTAAAACTTTAACAATTAAATACATGTTTGAATGTAGAGCACTGGTGATGGAGCTAAAACTTTAACAATTAAATACATGTTTGAATGTAGAGCACTGGTGATGGAGGTAAAACTACGACAATTAAATACATGTTTGAATGTAGAACACTGGTGATGGAGCTAAAACTTTAACAATTAAATACATGTTTGAATGTAGAGCACTGGTGATGGAGCTAAAACTTTAACAATTTAATACATGATTGAATGTAGAGCACTGGTGATGGAGGTAAAACTTTAACAATTAAATACATGTTTGAATGTAGAACACTGGTGATGGAGGTAAAACTTTAACAATTAAATACATGTTTGAATGTAGAGCACTGGTGATGGAGGTAAAACTTTAACAATTAAATACATGTTTGAATGTAGAGCACTGGTGATGGAGCTAAAATTTTAACAATTAAATACATGTTTGAATGTAGAACAGTGGTGATGGAGGTAAAACTTTAACAATTAAATACATGTTTGAATGTAGAGCACTGGTGATGGATCTAAAACTTTAACAATTAAATACATGTTTGAATGTAGAGCACTGGTGATGGAGGTAAAACTACGACAATTAAATACATGTTTGAATGTAGAGCACTGGTGATGGAGCTAAAACTTTAACAATTAAATACATGTTTGAATGTAGAGCACTGGTGATGGAGGTAAAACTTTAAAAATTAAATACATGTTTGAATGTAGAGCACTGGTGATGGAGCTAAAACTTTAACAATTAAATACATGTTTGAATGTAGAGCACTGGTGATGGAGCTAAAACTTTAACAATTAAATACATGTTTGAATGTAGAGCACTGGTGATGGAGGTAAAACTTTGACAATTAAATACATGTTTGAATGTAGAACACTGGTGATGGAGGTAAAACTACAACAATTAAATACATGTTTGAATGTAGAGCACTGGTGATGGAGGTAAAACTTTAACAATTAAATACATGTTTGAATGTAGAGCACTGGTGATGGAGGTAAAACTTTGACAATTAAATACATGTTTGAATGTAGAGCACTGGTGATGGAGGTAAAACTACGACAATTAAATACATGTTTGAATGTAGAGCACTGGTGATGGAGCTAAAACTTTAACAATTAAATACATGTTTGAATGTAGAGCACTGGTGATGGAGGTAAAACTTTGACAATTAAATACATGTTTGAATGTAAAACACTGGTGATGGAGGTAAAACTACGACAATTAAATACATGTTTGAATGTAGAACACTGGTGATGGAGGTAAAACTTTAACAATTAAATACATGTTTGAATGTAGAACACTGGTGATGGAGGTAAAACTACGACAATTAAAAACATGTTTGAATGTAGAACACTGGTGATGGAGGTAAAACTTTAACAATTAAATAAATGTTTGAATGTAGAACACATGTGATGGAGGTAAAACTACGACAATTAAATACATGTTTGAATGTAGAGCACTGGTGATGGAGCTAAAACTTTAACAATTAAATACATGTTTGAATGTAGAGCACTGGTGATGGAGGTAAAACTTTAACAATTAAATACATGTTTGAATGTAGAGCACTGGTGATGGAGCTAAAACTTTAACAATTAAATACATGTTTGAATGTAGAGCACTGGTGGTGGAGGTAAAACTACGACAATTAAATACATGTTTGAATGTAGAACACTGGTGATGGAGCTAAAACTTTAACAATTAAATACATGTTTGAATGTAGAGCACTGGTGATGGAGCTAAAACTTTAACAATTTAATACATGATTGAATGTAGAGCACTGGTGATGGAGGTAAAACTTTAACAATTAAATACATGTTTGAATGTAGAACACTGGTGATGGAGGTAAAACTTTAACAATTAAATACATGTTTGAATGTAGAGCACTGGTGATGGAGGTAAAACTTTAACAATTAAATACATGTTTGAATGTAGAGCACTGGTGATGGAGCTAAAATTTTAACAATTAAATACATGTTTGAATGTAGAACAGTGGTGATGGAGGTAAAACTTTAACAATTAAATACATGTTTGAATGTAGAGCACTGGTGATGGATCTAAAACTTTAACAATTAAATACATGTTTGAATGTAGAGCACTGGTGATGGAGGTAAAACTTTAACAATTAAATACATGTTTGAATGTAGAACACTGGTGATGGAGGTAAAACTTTGACAATTAAATACATGTTTGAATGTAAAACACTGGTGATGTAGGTAAAACTACGACAATTAAATACATGTTTGAATGTAGAACACTGGTGATGGAGGTAAAACTTTAACAATTAAATACATGTTTGAATGTAGAACACTGGTGATGGAGGTAAAACTACGACAATTAAATACATGTTTGAATGTAGAGCACTGGTGATGGAGCTAAAACTTTAACAATTAAATACATGTTTGAATGTAGAGCACTGGTGATGGAGGTAAAACTTTAACAATTAAATACATGTTTGAATGTAGAACACTGGTGATGGAGGTAAAACTTTAAAAATTAAATACATGTTTGAATGTAGAGCACTGGTGATGGAGGTAAAACTTTAACAATTAAATACATGTTTGAATGTAGAGCACTGGTGATGGAGCTAAAACTTTAACAATTAAATACATGTTTGAATGTAGAGCACTGGTGATGGAGGTAAAACTTTGACAATTAAATACATGTTTGAATGTAGAACACTGGTGATGGAGGTAAAACTACAACAATTAAATACATGTTTGAATGTAGAGCACTGGTGATGGAGGTAAAACTTTAACAATTAAATACATGTTTGAATGTAGAGCACTGGTGATGGAGGTAAAACTTTGACAATTAAATACATGTTTGAATGTAAAACACTGGTGATGGAGGTAAAACTACGACAATTAAATACATGTTTGAATGTAGAACACTGGTGATGGAGGTAAAACTTTAACAATTAAATACATGTTTGAATGTAGAACACTGGTGATGGAGGTAAAACTACGACAATTAAATACATGTTTGAATGTAGAACACTGGTGATGGAGGTAAAACTTTAACAATTAAATAAATGTTTGAATGTAGAACACAGGTGATGGAGGTAAAACTACGACAATTAAATACATGTTTGAATGTAGAGCACTGGTGATGGAGCTAAAACTTTAACAATTAAATACATGTTTGAATGTAGAGCACTGGTGATGGAGGTAAAACTTTGACAATTAAATACATGTTTGAATGTAGAGCACTGGTGATGGAGGTAACAATTAAATACATATTTGAATGTAGAACACTGGTGATGGAGGTAAAACTTTGACAATTAAATACATGTTTGAATGTAGAGCACTGGTGATGGAGCTAAAACTTTAACAATTAAATACATGTTTGAATGTAGAGCACTGGTGATGGAGGTAAAACTTTAACAATTAAATACATGTTTGAATGTAGAGCACTGGTGATGGAGGTAAAACTACGACAATTAAATACATGTTTGAATGTAGAACACTGGTGATGGAGGTAAAACTTTAACAATTAAATACATGTTTGAATGTAGAACACTGGTGATGGAGGTAAAACTACGACAATTAAATACATGTTTGAATGTAGAGCACTGGTGATGGATCTAAAACTTTAACAATTAAATACATGTTTGAATGTAGAGCACTGGTGATGGAGGTAAAACTTTAACAATTAAATACATGTTTGAATGTAGAGCACTGGTGATGGAGGTAAAACTTTAACAATTAAATACATGTTTGAATGTAGAGCACTGGTGATGGAGGTAAAACTACGACAATTAAATACATGTTTGAATGTAAAACACTGGTGATGGAGGTAAAACTTTAACAATTAAATACATGTTTGAATGTAGAACACTGGTGATGGAGGTAAAACTTTAACAATTAAATACATGTTTGAATGTAGAACACTGGTGATGGAGCTAAAACTTTAACAATTAAATACATGTTTGAATGTAGAGCACTGGTGATGGAGGTAAAACTTTAACAATTAAATACATGTTTGAATGTAGAGCACTGGTGATGGAGCTAAAACTTTAACAATTAAATACATGTTTGAATGTAGAGCACTGGTGATGGAGGTAAAACTTTAACAATTAAATACATGTTTGAATGTAGAACACTGGTGATGGAGGTAAAACTTTGACAATTAAATACATGTTTGAATGTAGAACACTGGTGATGGAGGTAAAACTTTAACAATTAAATACATGTTTGAATGTAGAACACTGGTGATGGAGGTAAAACTACGACAATTAAATACATGTTTGAATGTAGAACACTGGTGATGGAGGTAAAACTTTAACAATTAAATACATGTTTGAATGTAGAACACTGGTGATGGAGGTAAAACTACGACAATTAAATACATGTTTGAATGTAGAGCACTGGTGATGGAGCTAAAACTTTAACAATTAAATACATGTTTGAATGTAGAGCACTGGTGATGGAGGTAAAACTTTAACAATTAAATACATGTTTGAATGTAGAGCACTGGTGATGGAGCTAAAACTTTAACAATTAAATACATGTTTGAATGTAGAGCACTGGTGATGGAGGTAAAACTTTGACAATTAAATACATGTTTGAATGTAGAACACTGGTGATGGAGGTAAAACTACAACAATTAAATACATGTTTGAATGTAGAGCACTGGTGATGGAGGTAAAACTTTAACAATTAAATACATGTTTGAATGTAGAGCACTGGTGATGGAGGTAAAACTTTGACAATTAAATACATGTTTGAATGTAAAACACTGGTGATGGAGGTAAAACTAAGACAATTAAATACATGTTTGAATGTAGAACACTGGTGATGGAGGTAAAACTTTAACAATTAAATACATGTTTGAATGTAGAACACTGGTGATGGAGGTAAAACTACGACAATTAAAAACATGTTTGAATGTAGAACACTGGTGATGGAGGTAAAACTTTAACAATTAAATAAATGTTTGAATGTAGAACACAGGTGATGGAGGTAAAACTACGACAATTAAATACATGTTTGAATGTAGAGCACTGGTGATGGAGCTAAAACTTTAACAATTAAATACATGTTTGAATGTAGAGCACTGGTGATGGAGGTAAAACTTTAACAATTAAATACATGTTTGAATGTAGAGTACTGGTGATGGAGCTAAAACTTTAACAATTAAATACATGTTTGAATGTAGAGCACTGGTGATGGAGGTAAAACTACGACAATTAAATACATGTTTGAATGTAGAACACTGGTGATGGAGGTAAAACTTTAACAATTAAATACATGTTTGAATGTAGAACACTGGTGATGGAGGTAAAAATACGACAATTAAATACATGTTTGAATGTAGAGCACTGGTGATGGATCTAAAACTTTAACAATTAAATACATGTTTGAATGTAGAGCACTGGTGATGGAGGTAAAACTTTAACAATTAAATACATGTTTGAATGTAGAGCACTGGTGATGGAGGTAAAACTTTAACAATTAAATACATGTTTGAATGTAGAGCACTGGTGATGGAGGTAAAACTACGACAATTAAATACATGTTTGAATGTAAAACACTGGTGATGGAGGTAAAACTACGACAATTAAATACATGTTTGAATGTAGAACACTGGTGATGGAGGTAAAACTTTAACAATTAAATACATGTTTGAATGTAGAACACTGGTGATGGAGGTAAAACTTTAACAATTAAATACATGTTTGAATGTAGAGCACTGGTGATGGAGCTAAAACTTTAACAATTAAATACATGTTTGAATGTAGAGCACTGGTGATGGAGGTAAAACTTTAACAATTAAATACATATTTGAATGTAGAACACTGGTGATGGAGGTAAAACTTTAACAATTAAATACATGTTTGAATGTAGAGCACTGGTGATGGAGGTAAAACTTTAACAATTAAATACATGTTTGAATGTAGAGCACTGGTGATGGAGCTAAAACTTTAACAATTAAATACATGTTTGAATGTAGAGCACTGGTGATGGAGGTAAAACTACGACAATTAAATACATGTTTGAATGTAGAACACTGGTGATGGAGCTAAAACTTTAACAATTAAATACATGTTTGAATGTAGAGCACTGGTGATGGAGCTAAAACTTTAACAATTTAATACATGATTGAATGTAGAGCACTGGTGATGGAGGTAAAACTTTAACAATTAAATACATGTTTGAATGTAGAACACTGGTGATGGAGGTAAAACTTTAACAATTAAATACATGTTTGAATGTAGAGCACTGGTGATGGAGGTAAAACTTTAACAATTAAATACATGTTTGAATGTAGAGCACTGGTGATGGAGCTAAAATTTTAACAATTAAATACATGTTTGAATGTAGAACAGTGGTGATGGAGGTAAAACTTTAACAATTAAATACATGTTTGAATGTAGAGCACTGGTGATGGATCTAAAACTTTAACAATTAAATACATGTTTGAATGTAGAGCACTGGTGATGGAGGTAAAACTTTAACAATTAAATACATGTTTGAATGTAGAACACTGGTGATGGAGGTAAAACTTTGACAATTAAATACATGTTTGAATGTAAAACACTGGTGATGTAGGTAAAACTACGACAATTAAATACATGTTTGAATGTAGAACACTGGTGATGGAGGTAAAACTTTAACAATTAAATACATGTTTGAATGTAGAACACTGGTGATGGAGGTAAAACTACGACAATTAAATACATGTTTGAATGTAGAGCACTGGTGATGGAGCTAAAACTTTAACAATTAAATACATGTTTGAATGTAGAGCACTGGTGATGGAGGTAAAACTTTAACAATTAAATACATGTTTGAATGTAGAACACTGGTGATGGAGGTAAAACTTTAAAAATTAAATACATGTTTGAATGTAGAGCACTGGTGATGGAGGTAAAACTTTAACAATTAAATACATGTTTGAATGTAGAGCACTGGTGATGGAGCTAAAACTTTAACAATTAAATACATGTTTGAATGTAGAGCACTGGTGATGGAGGTAAAACTTTGACAATTAAATACATGTTTGAATGTAGAACACTGGTGATGGAGGTAAAACTACAACAATTAAATACATGTTTGAATGTAGAGCACTGGTGATGGAGGTAAAACTTTAACAATTAAATACATGTTTGAATGTAGAGCACTGGTGATGGAGGTAAAACTTTGACAATTAAATACATGTTTGAATGTAAAACACTGGTGATGGAGGTAAAACTACGACAATTAAATACATGTTTGAATGTAGAACACTGGTGATGGAGGTAAAACTTTAACAATTAAATACATGTTTGAATGTAGAACACTGGTGATGGAGGTAAAACTACGACAATTAAATACATGTTTGAATGTAGAACACTGGTGATGGAGGTAAAACTTTAACAATTAAATAAATGTTTGAATGTAGAACACAGGTGATGGAGGTAAAACTACGACAATTAAATACATGTTTGAATGTAGAGCACTGGTGATGGAGCTAAAACTTTAACAATTAAATACATGTTTGAATGTAGAGCACTGGTGATGGAGGTAAAACTTTGACAATTAAATACATGTTTGAATGTAGAGCACTGGTGATGGAGGTAACAATTAAATACATATTTGAATGTAGAACACTGGTGATGGAGGTAAAACTTTGACAATTAAATACATGTTTGAATGTAGAGCACTGGTGATGGAGCTAAAACTTTAACAATTAAATACATGTTTGAATGTAGAGCACTGGTGATGGAGGTAAAACTTTGACAATTAAATACATGTTTGAATGTAGAGCACTGGTGATGGAGGTAAAACTTTAACAATTAAATACATGTTTGAATGTAGAGCACTGGTGATGGAGGTAAAACTACGACAATTAAATACATGTTTGAATGTAGAACACTGGTGATGGAGGTAAAACTTTAACAATTAAATACATGTTTGAATGTAGAACACTGGTGATGGAGGTAAAACTACGACAATTAAATACATGTTTGAATGTAGAGCACTGGTGATGGATCTAAAACTTTAACAATTAAATACATGTTTGAATGTAGAGCACTGGTGATGGAGGTAAAACTTTAACAATTAAATACATGTTTGAATGTAGAGCACTGGTGATGGAGGTAAAACTTTAACAATTAAATACATGTTTGAATGTAGAGCACTGGTGATGGAGGTAAAACTACGACAATTAAATACATGTTTGAATGTAAAACACTGGTGATGGAGGTAAAACTTTAACAATTAAATACATGTTTGAATGTAGAACACTGGTGATGGAGGTAAAACTTTAACAATTAAATACATGTTTGAATGTAGAACACTGGTGATGGAGCTAAAACTTTAACAATTAAATACATGTTTGAATGTAGAGCACTGGTGATGGAGGTAAAACTTTAACAATTAAATACATGTTTGAATGTAGAGCACTGGTGATGGAGCTAAAACTTTAACAATTAAATACATGTTTGAATGTAGAGCACTGGTGATGGAGGTAAAACTTTAACAATTAAATACATGTTTGAATGTAGAACACTGGTGATGGAGGTAAAACTTTGACAATTAAATACATGTTTGAATGTAGAACACTGGTGATGGAGGTAAAACTTTAACAATTAAATACATGTTTGAATGTAGAACACTGGTGATGGAGGTAAAACTACGACAATTAAATACATGTTTGAATGTAGAACACTGGTGATGGAGGTAAAACTTTAACAATTAAATACATGTTTGAATGTATAACACTGGTGATGGAGGTAAAACTACGACAATTAAATACATGTTTGAATGTAGAGCACTGGTGATGGAGCTAAAACTTTAACAATTAAATACATGTTTGAATGTAGAGCACTGGTGATGGAGGTAAAACTTTAACAATTAAATACATGTTTGAATGTAGAGCACTGGTGATGGAGCTAAAACTTTAACAATTAAATACATGTTTGAATGTAGAGCACTGGTGATGGAGGTAAAACTTTGACAATTAAATACATGTTTGAATGTAGAACACTGGTGATGGAGGTAAAACTACAACAATTAAATACATGTTTGAATGTAGAGCACTGGTGATGGAGGTAAAACTTTAACAATTAAATACATGTTTGAATGTAGAGCACTGGTGATGGAGGTAAAACTTTGACAATTAAATACATGTTTGAATGTAAAACACTGGTGATGGAGGTAAAACTAAGACAATTAAATACATGTTTGAATGTAGAACACTGGTGATGGAGGTAAAACTTTAACAATTAAATACATGTTTGAATGTAGAACACTGGTGATGGAGGTAAAACTACGACAATTAAAAACATGTTTGAATGTAGAACACTGGTGATGGAGGTAAAACTTTAACAATTAAATAAATGTTTGAATGTAGAACACAGGTGATGGAGGTAAAACTACGACAATTAAATACATGTTTGAATGTAGAGCACTGGTGATGGAGCTAAAACTTTAACAATTAAATACATGTTTGAATGTAGAGCACTGGTGATGGAGGTAAAACTTTAACAATTAAATACATGTTTGAATGTAGAGTACTGGTGATGGAGCTAAAACTTTAACAATTAAATACATGTTTGAATGTAGAGCACTGGTGATGGAGGTAAAACTACGACAATTAAATACATGTTTGAATGTAGAACACTGGTGATGGAGGTAAAACTTTAACAATTAAATACATGTTTGAATGTAGAACACTGGTGATGGAGGTAAAACTACGACAATTAAATACATGTTTGAATGTAGAGCACTGGTGATGGATCTAAAACTTTAACAATTAAATACATTGTTTGAATGTAGAGCACTGGTGATGGAGGTAAAACTTTAACAATTAAATACATGTTTGAATGTAGAGCACTGGTGATGGAGGTAAAACTTTAACAATTAAATACATGTTTGAATGTAGAGCACTGGTGATGGAGGTAAAACTACGACAATTAAATACATGTTTGAATGTAAAACACTGGTGATGGAGGTAAAACTACGACAATTAAATACATGTTTGAATGTAGAACACTGGTGATGGAGGTAAAACTTTAACAATTAAATACATGTTTGAATGTAGAACACTGGTGATGGAGGTAAAACTTTAACAATTAAATACATGTTTGAATGTAGAGCACTGGTGATGGAGCTAAAACTTTAACAATTAAATACATGTTTGAATGTAGAGCACTGGTGATGGAGGTAAAACTTTAACAATTAAATACATATTTGAATGTAGAACACTGGTGATGGAGGTAAAACTTTAACAATTAAATACATGTTTGAATGTAGAGCACTGGTGATGGAGGTAAAACTTTAACAATTAAATACATGTTTGAATGTAGAGCACTGGTGATGGAGGTAAAACTTTAACAATTAAATACATGTTTGAATGTAGAACACTGGTGATGGAGGTAAAACTTTGACAATTAAATACATGTTTGAATGTAGAGCACTGGTGATGGAGCTAAAACTTTAACAATTAAATACATGTTTGAATGTAGAGCACTGGTGATGGAGGTAAAACTTTAACAATTAAATACATGTTTGAATGTAGAGTACTGGTGATGGAGCTAAAACTTTAACAATTAAATACATGTTTGAATGTAGAACACTGGTGATGGAGGTAAAACTACGACAATTAAATACATGTTTGAATGTAGAGCACTGGTGATGGATCTAAAACTTTAACAATTAAATACATGTTTGAATGTAGAGCACTGGTGATGGAGGTAAAACTTTAACAATTAAATACATGTTTGAATGTAGAGCACTGGTGATGGAGGTAAAACTACGACAATTAAATACATGTTTGAATGTAAAACACTGGTGATGGAGGTAAAACTACGACAATTAAATACATGTTTGAATGTAGAACACTGGTGATGGAGGTAAAACTTTAACAATTAAATACATGTTTGAATGTAGAACACTGGTGATGGAGGTAAAACTTTAACAATTAAATACATGTTTGAATGTAGAGCACTGGTGATGGAGGTAAAACTTTAACAATTAAATACATGTTTGAATGTAGAACACTGGTGATGGAGGTAAAACTTTAACAATTAAATACATGTTTGAATGTAGAGCACTGGTGATGGAGCTAAAACTTTAACAATTAAATACATGTTTGAATGTAGAGCACTGGTGATGGAGGTAAAACTTTAACAATTAAATACATATTTGAATGTAGAACACTGGTGATGGAGGTAAAACTTTAACAATTAAATACATGTTTGAATGTAGAGCACTGGTGATGGAGGTAAAACTTTAACAATTAAATACATGTTTGAATGTAGAGCACTGGTGATGGAGCTAAAACTTTAACAATTAAATACATGTTTGAATGTAGATCACTGGTGATGGAGGTAAAACTTTAACAATTAAATACATGTTTGAATGTAGAACACTGGTGATGGAGGTAAAACTTTGACAATTAAATACATGTTTGAATGTAAAACACTGGTGATGTAGGTAAAACTACGACAATTAAATACATGTTTGAATGTAGAACACTGGTGATGGAGGTAAAACTACGACAATTAAATACATGTTTGAATGTAGAGCACTGGTGATGGAGGTAAAACTTTAACAATTAAATACATGTTTGAATGTAGAACACTGGTGATGGAGGTAAAACTACGACAATTAAATACATGTTTGAATGTAGAGCACTGGTGATGGAGCTAAAACTTTAACAATTAAATACATGTTTGAATGTAGAGCACTGGTGATGGAGGTAAAACTTTAACAATTAAATACATGTTTGAATGTAGAGCACTGGTGATGGAGCTAAAACTTTAACAATTAAATACATGTTTGAATGTAGAGCACTGGTGATGGAGGTAAAACTTTAACAATTAAATACATGTTTGAATGTAGAGCACTGGTGATGGAGGTAAAACTTTAACAATTAAATACATGTTTGAATGTAGATCACTGGTGATGGAGGTAAAACTTTAACAATTAAATACATGTTTGAATGTAGAGCACTGGTGATGGAGGTAAAACTTTGACAATTAAATACATGTTTGAATGTAGAGCACTGGTGATGGAGCTAAAACTTTAACAATTAAATACATGTTTGAATGTAGAGCACTGGTGATGGAGGTAAAACTACGACAATTAAATACATGTTTGAATGTAGAGTACTGGTGATGGAGCTAAAACTTTAACAATTAAATACATGTTTGAATGTAGAACACTGGTGATGGAGGTAAAACTACGACAATTAAATACATGTTTGAATGTAGAGCACTGGTGATGGATCTAAAACTTTAACAATTAAATACATGTTTGAATGTAGAGCACTGGTGATGGAGGTAAAACTTTAACAATTAAATACATGTTTGAATGTAGAGCACTGGTGATGGAGGTAAAACTTTAACAATTAAATACATGTTTGAATGTAGAGCACTGGTGATGGAGGTAAAACTACGACAATTAAATACATGTTTGAATGTAAAACACTGGTGATGGAGGTAAAACTACGACAATTAAATACATGTTTGAATGTAGAGCACTGGTGATGGAGCTAAAACTTTAACAATTAAATACATGTTTGAATGTAGAGTACTGGTGATGGAGCTAAAACTTTAACAATTAAATACATGTTTGAATGTAGAGCACTGGTGATGGAGGTAAAACTACGACAATTAAATACATGTTTGAATGTAGAACACTGGTGATGGAGGTAAAACTTTAACAATTAAATACATGTTTGAATGTAGAACACTGGTGATGGAGGTAAAACTACGACAATTAAATACATGTTTGAATGTAGAGCACTGGTGATGGATCTAAAACTTTAACAATTAAATACATGTTTGAATGTAGAGCACTGGTGATGGAGGTAAAACTTTAACAATTAAATACATGTTTGAATGTAGAGCACTGGTGATGGAGGTAAAACTTTAACAATTAAATACATGTTTGAATGTAGAGCACTGGTGATGGAGGTAAAACTACGACAATTAAATACATGTTTGAATGTAAAACACTGGTGATGGAGGTAAAACTACGACAATTAAATACATGTTTGAATGTAGAACACTGGTGATGGAGGTAAAACTTTAACAATTAAATACATGTTTGAATGTAGAACACTGGTGATGGAGGTAAAACTTTAACAATTAAATACATGTTTGAATGTAGAGCACTGGTGATGGAGCTAAAACTTTAACAATTAAATACATGTTTGAATGTAGAGCACTGGTGATGGAGGTAAAACTTTAACAATTAAATACATATTTGAATGTCGAACACTGGTGATGGAGGTAAAACTTTAACAATTAAATACATGTTTGAATGTAGAGCACTGGTGATGGAGGTAAAACTTTAACAATTAAATACATGTTTGAATGTAGAGCACTGGTGATGGAGGTAAAACTTTAACAATTAAATACATGTTTGAATGTAGAACACTGGTGATGGAGGTAAAACTTTGACAATTAAATACATGTTTGAATGTAGAGCACTGGTGATGGAGCTAAAACTTTAACAATTAAATACATGTTTGAATGTAGAGCACTGGTGATGGAGGTAAAACTTTAACAATTAAATACATGTTTGAATGTAGAGTACTGGTGATGGAGCTAAAACTTTAACAATTAAATACATGTTTGAATGTAGAACACTGGTGATGGAGGTAAAACTACGACAATTAAATACATGTTTGAATGTAGAGCACTGGTGATGGATCTAAAACTTTAACAATTAAATACATGTTTGAATGTAGAGCACTGGTGATGGAGGTAAAACTTTAACAATTAAATACATGTTTGAATGTAGAGCACTGGTGATGGAGGTAAAACTACGACAATTAAATACATGTTTGAATGTAAAACACTGGTGATGGAGGTAAAACTACGACAATTAAATACATGTTTGAATGTAGAACACTGGTGATGGAGGTAAAACTTTAACAATTAAATACATGTTTGAATGTAGAACACTGGTGATGGAGGTAAAACTTTAACAATTAAATACATGTTTGAATGTAGAGCACTGGTGATGGAGGTAAAACTTTAACAATTAAATACATGTTTGAATGTAGAACACTGGTGATGGAGGTAAAACTTTAACAATTAAATACATGTTTGAATGTAGAGCACTGGTGATGGAGCTAAAACTTTAACAATTAAATACATGTTTGAATGTAGAGCACTGGTGATGGAGGTAAAACTTTAACAATTAAATACATATTTGAATGTAGAACACTGGTGATGGAGGTAAAACTTTAACAATTAAATACATGTTTGAATGTAGAGCACTGGTGATGGAGGTAAAACTTTAACAATTAAATACATGTTTGAATGTAGAGCACTGGTGATGGAGCTAAAACTTTAACAATTAAATACATGTTTGAATGTAGATCACTGGTGATGGAGGTAAAACTTTAACAATTAAATACATGTTTGAATGTAGAACACTGGTGATGGAGGTAAAACTTTGACAATTAAATACATGTTTGAATGTAAAACACTGGTGATGTAGGTAAAACTACGACAATTAAATACATGTTTGAATGTAGAACACTGGTGATGGAGGTAAAACTACGACAATTAAATACATGTTTGAATGTAGAGCACTGGTGATGGAGGTAAAACTTTAACAATTAAATACATGTTTGAATGTAGAACACTGGTGATGGAGGTAAAACTACGACAATTAAATACATGTTTGAATGTAGAGCACTGGTGATGGAGCTAAAACTTTAACAATTAAATACATGTTTGAATGTAGAGCACTGGTGATGGAGGTAAAACTTTAACAATTAAATACATGTTTGAATGTAGAGCACTGGTGATGGAGCTAAAACTTTAACAATTAAATACATGTTTGAATGTAGAAAACTGGTGATGGAGGTAAAACTTTAACAATTAAATACATGTTTGAATGTAGAGCACTGGTGATGGAGGTAAAACTTTAACAATTAAATACATGTTTGAATGTAGATCACTGGTGATGGAGGTAAAACTTTAACAATTAAATACATGTTTGAATGTAGAGCACTGGTGATGGAGGTAAAACTTTGACAATTAAATACATGTTTGAATGTAGAGCACTGGTGATGGAGCTAAAACTTTAACAATTAAATACATGTTTGAATGTAGAGCACTGGTGATGGAGGTAAAACTACGACAATTAAATACATGTTTGAATGTAGAGTACTGGTGATGGAGCTAAAACTTTAACAATTAAATACATGTTTGAATGTAGAACACTGGTGATGGAGGTAAAACTACGACAATTAAATACATGTTTGAATGTAGAGCACTGGTGATGGATCTAAAACTTTAACAATTAAATACATGTTTGAATGTAGAGCACTGGTGATGGAGGTAAAACTTTAACAATTAAATACATGTTTGAATGTAGAGCACTGGTGATGGAGGTAAAACTTTAACAATTAAATACATGTTTGAATGTAGAGCACTGGTGATGGAGGTAAAACTACGACAATTAAATACATGTTTGAATGTAAAACACTGGTGATGGAGGTAAAACTACGACAATTAAATACATGTTTGAATGTAGAACACTGGTGATGGAGGTAAAACTTTAACAATTAAATACATGTTTGAATGTAGAACACTGGTGATGGAGGTAAAACTTTAACAATTAAATACATGTTTGAATGTAGAGCACTGGTGATGGAGCTAAAACTTTAACAATTAAATACATGTTTGAATGTAGAGCACTGGTGATGGAGGTAAAACTTTAACAATTAAATACATATTTGAATGTAGAACACTGGTGATGGAGGTAAAACTTTAACAATTAAAAACATGTTTGAATGTAGAGCACTGGTGATGGAGGTAAAACTTTAACAATTAAATACATGTTTGAATGTAGAGCACTGGTGATGGAGCTAAAACTTTAACAATTAAATACATGTTTGAATGTAGATCACTGGTGATGGAGGTAAAACTTTAACAATTAAATACATGTTTGAATGTAGAACACTGGTGATGGAGGTAAAACTTTGACAATTAAATACATGTTTGAATGTAAAACACTGGTGATGTAGGTAAAACTACGACAATTAAATACATGTTTGAATGTAGAACACTGGTGATGGAGGTAAATCTTTAACAATTAAATACATGTTTGAATGTAGAACACTGGTGATGGAGGTAAAACTACGACAATTAAATACATGTTTGAATGTAGAGCACTGGTGATGGAGGTAAAACTTTAACAATTAAATACATGTTTGAATGTAGAACACTGGTGATGGAGGTAAAACTACGACAATTAAATACATGTTTGAATGTAGAGCACTGGTGATGGAGCTAAAACTTTAACAATTAAATACATGTTTGAATGTAGAGCACTGGTGATGGAGGTAAAACTTTAACAATTAAATACATGTTTGAATGTAGAGCACTGGTGATGGAGCTAAAACTTTAACAATTAAATACATGTTTGAATGTAGAGCACTGGTGATGGAGGTAAAACTTTAACAATTAAATACATGTTTGAATGTAGAGCACTGGTGATGGAGGTAAAACTTTAACAATTAAATACATGTTTGAATGTAGAACACTGGTGATGGAGGTAAAACTATGACAATTAAATACATGTTTGAATGTAGAGCACTGGTGATGGAGCTAAAACTTTAACAATTAAATACATGTTTGAATGTAGAGCACTGGTGATGGAGGTAAAACTTTAACAATTAAATACATGTTTGAATGTAGAACACTGGTGATGGAGGTAAAACTTTAACAATTAAATACATGTTTGAATGTAGAACACTGGTGATGGAGGTAAAACTACGACAATTAAATACATGTTTGAATGTAGAACACTGGTGATGGAAGTAAACCTTTAACAATTAAATACATGTTTGAATGTAGAGCACTGGTGATGGAGGTAAAACTACGACAATTAAATACATGTTTGAATGTAGAGCACTGGTGATGGAGCTAAAACTTTAACAATTAAATACATGTTTGAATTTAGAGCACTGGTGATGGAGGTAAAACTTTAACAATTAAATACATGTTTGAATGTAGAACACTGGTGATGGAGGTAAAACTTTAAAAATTAAATACATGTTTGAATGTAGAGCACTGGTGATGGAGGTAAAACTTTAACAATTAAATACATGTTTGAATGTAGAGCACTGGTGATGGAGCTAAAACTTTAACAATTAAATACATGTTTGAATGTAGAGCACTGGTGATGGAGGTAAAACTTTGACAATTAAATACATGTTTGAATGTAGAACACTGGTGATGGAGGTAAAACTACAACAATGAAATACATGTTTGAATGTAGAGCACTGGTGATGGAGGTAAAACTTTAACAATTAAATACATGTTTGAATGTAGAGCACTGGTGATGGAGGTAAAACTTTGACAATTAAATACATGTTTGAATGTAAAACACTGGTGATGGAGGTAAAACTACGACAATTAAATACATGTTTGAATGTAGAACACTGGTGATGGAGGTAAAACTTTAACAATTAAATACATGTTTGAATGTAAAACACTGGTGATGGAGGTAAAACTACGACAATTAAATACATGTTTGAATGTAGAACACTGGTGATGGAGGTAAAACTTTAACAATTAAATACATGTTTGAATGTAGAACACTGGTGATGGAGGTAAAACTACGCCAATTAAATACATGTTTGAATGTAGAACACTGGTGATGGAGGTAAAACTTTAACAATTAAATACATGTTTGAATGTAGAGCACTTGTGATGGAGCTAAAACTTTAACAATTAAATACATGTTTGAATGTAGAGCACTGGTGATGGAGGTAAAACCTTAACAATTAAATACATGTTTGAATGTAGAGCACTGGTGATGGAGGTAAAACTTTAACAATTAAATACATGTTTGAATGTAGAGCACTGGTGATGGAGCTAAAACTTTAACAATTAAATACATGTTTGAATGTAGAGCACTGGTGATGGAGGTAAAACTTTAACAATTAAATAAATGTTTGAATGTAGAACACTGGTGATGGAGGTAAAACTACAACAATTAAATACATGTTTGAATGTAGAGCACTGGTGATGGAGCTAAAACTTTAACAATTAAATACATGTTTGAATGTAGAGCACTGGTGATGGAGGTAAAACTTTAACAATTAAATACATGTTTGAATGTAGAACACTGGTGATGGAGGTAAAACTTTGACAATTAAATACATGTTTGAATGTAAAACACTGGTGATGTAGGTAAAACTACGAAAATTAAATACATGTTTGAATGTAGAACACTGGTGATGGAGGTAAAACTTTAACAATTAAATACATGTTTGAATGTAGAACACTGGTGATGGAGGTAAAACTACGACAATTAAATACATGTTTGAATGTAGAACACTGGTGATGGAGGTAAAACTTTAACAATTAAATACATGTTTGAATGTAGAACACTGGTGATGGAGGTAAAACTACGACAATTAAATACATGTTTGAATGTAGAACACTGGTGATGGAGGTAAAACTTTAACAATTAAATACATGTTTGAATGTAGAACACTGGTGATGGAGGTAAAACTACGACAATTAAATACATGTTTGAATGTAGAGCACTGGTGATGGAGCTAAAACTTTAACAATTAAATACATGTTTGAATGTAGAGCACTGGTGATGGAGGTAAAACTTTAACAATTAAATACATGTTTGAATGTAGAGCACTGGTGATGGAGCTAAAACTTTAACAATTAAATACATGTTTGAATGTAGAGCACTGGTGATGGAGGTAAAACTTTGACAATTAAATACATGTTTGAATGTAGAACACTGGTGATGGAGGTAAAACTACAACAATTAAATACATGTTTGAATGTAGAGCACTGGTGATGGAGGTAAAACTTTGACAATTAAATACATGTTTGAATGTAAAACACTGGTGATGGAGGTAAAACTAAGACAATTAAATACATGTTTGAATGTAGAACACTGGTGATGGAGGTAAAACTTTAACAATTAAATACATGTTTGAATGTAGAACACTGGTGATGGAGGTAAAACTACGACAATTAAAAACATGTTTGAATGTAGAACACTGGTGATGGAGGTAAAACTTTAACAATTAAATAAATGTTTGAATGTAGAACACAGGTGATGGAGGTAAAACTACGACAATTAAATACATGTTTGAATGTAGAGCACTGGTGATGGAGCTAAAACTTTAACAATTAAATACATGTTTGAATGTAGAGCACTGGTGATGGAGGTAAAACTACGACAATTAAATACATGTTTGAATGTAGAACACTGGTGATGGAGGTAAAACTTTAACAATTAAATACATGTTTGAATGTAGAACACTGGTGATGGAGGTAAAACTACGACAATTAAATACATGTTTGAATGTAGAGCACTGGTGATGGATCTAAAACTTTAACAATTAAATACATGTTTGAATGTAGAGCACTGGTGATGGAGGTAAAACTTTAACAATTAAATACATGTTTGAATGTAGAGCACTGGTGATGGAGGTAAAACTTTAACAATTAAATACATGTTTGAATGTAGAGCACTGGTGATGGAGGTAAAACTACGACAATTAAATACATGTTTGAATGTAAAACACTGGTGATGGAGGTAAAACTACGACAATTAAATACATGTTTGAATGTAGAACACTGGTGATGGAGGTAAAACTTTAACAATTAAATACATGTTTGAATGTAGAACACTGGTGATGGAGGTAAAACTTTAACAATTAAATACATGTTTGAATGTAGAGCACTGGTGATGGAGGTAAAACTTTAACAATTAAATACATGTTTGAATGTAGAGTACTGGTGATGGAGCTAAAACTTTAACAATTAAATACATGTTTGAATGTAGAGCACTGGTGATGGAGGTAAAACTACGACAATTAAATACATGTTTGAATGTAGAACACTGGTGATGGAGGTAAAACTTTAACAATTAAATACATGTTTGAATGTAGAACACTGGTGATGGAGGTAAAACTACGACAATTAAATACATGTTTGAATGTAGAGCACTGGTGATGGATCTAAAACTTTAACAATTAAATACATGTTTGAATGTAGAGCACTGGTGATGGAGGTAAAACTTTAACAATTAAATACATGTTTGAATGTAGAGCACTGGTGATGGAGGTAAAACTTTAACAATTAAATACATGTTTGAATGTAGAGCACTGGTGATGGAGGTAAAACTACGACAATTAAATACATGTTTGAATGTAAAACACTGGTGATGGAGGTAAAACTACGACAATTAAATACATGTTTGAATGTAGAACACTGGTGATGGAGGTAAAACTTTAACAATTAAATACATGTTTGAATGTAGAACACTGGTGATGGAGGTAAAACTTTAACAATTAAATACATGTTTGAATGTAAAACACTGGTGATGTAGGTAAAACTACGAAAATTAAATACATGTTTGAATGTAGAACACTGGTGATGGAGGTAAAACTTTAACAATTAAATACATGTTTGAATGTAGAACACTGGTGATGGAGGTAAAACTACGACAATTAAATACATGTTTGAATGTAGAACACTGGTGATGGAGGTAAAACTTTAACAATTAAATACATGTTTGAATGTAGAACACTGGTGATGGAGGTAAAACTACGACAATTAAATACATGTTTGAATGTAGAACACTGGTGATGGAGGTAAAACTTTAACAATTAAATACATGTTTGAATGTAGAACACTGGTGATGGAGGTAAAACTACGACAATTAAATACATGTTTGAATGTAGAGCACTGGTGATGGAGCTAAAACTTTAACAATTAAATACATGTTTGAATGTAGAGCACTGGTGATGGAGGTAAAACTTTAACAATTAAATACATGTTTGAATGTAGAGCACTGGTGATGGAGCTAAAACTTTAACAATTAAATACATGTTTGAATGTAGAGCACTGGTGATGGAGGTAAAACTTTGACAATTAAATACATGTTTGAATGTAGAACACTGGTGATGGAGGTAAAACTACGACAATTAAAAACATGTTTGAATGTAGAACACTGGTGATGGAGGTAAAACTTTAACAATTAAATAAATGTTTGAATGTAGAACACAGGTGATGGAGGTAAAACTACGACAATTAAATACATGTTTGAATGTAGAGCACTGGTGATGGAGCTAAAACTTTAACAATTAAATACATGTTTGAATGTAGAGCACTGGTGATGGAGGTAAAACTTTAACAATTAAATACATGTTTGAATGTAGAGTACTGGTGATGGAGCTAAAACTTTAACAATTAAATACATGTTTGAATGTAGAGCACTGGTGATGGAGGTAAAACTACGACAATTAAATACATGTTTGAATGTAGAACACTGGTGATGGAGGTAAAACTTTAACAATTAAATACATGTTTGAATGTAGAACACTGGTGATGGAGGTAAAACTACGACAATTAAATACATGTTTGAATGTAGAGCACTGGTGATGGATCTAAAACTTTAACAATTAAATACATGTTTGAATGTAGAGCACTGGTGATGGAGGTAAAACTTTAACAATTAAATACATGTTTGAATGTAGAGCACTGGTGATGGAGGTAAAACTTTAACAATTAAATACATGTTTGAATGTAGAGCACTGGTGATGGAGGTAAAACTACAACAATTAAATACATGTTTGAATGTAGAGCACTGGTGATGGAGGTAAAACGTTAACAATTAAATACATGTTTGAATGTAGAACACTGGTGATGGAGGTAAAACTTTGACAATTAAATACATGTTTGAATGTAAAACACTGGTGATGTAGGTAAAACTACGAAAATTAAATACATGTTTGAATGTAGAACACTGGTGATGGAGGTAAAACTTTAACAATTAAATACATGTTTGAATGTAGAGCACTGGTGATGGAGCTAAAACTTTAACAATTAAATACATGTTTGAATGTAGAGCACTGGTGATGGAGGTAAAACTTTAACAATTAAATACATGTTTGAATGTAGAGCACTGGTGATGGAGGTAAAACTTTAACAATTAAATACATGTTTGAATGTAGAGCACTGGTGATGGAGCTAAAACTTTAACAATTAAATACATGTTTGAATGTAGAGCACTGGTGATGGAGGTAAAACTTTAACAATTAAATAAATGTTTGAATGTAGAACACTGGTGATGGAGGTAAAACTACAACAATTAAATACATGTTTGAATGTAGAGCACTGGTGATGGAGCTAAAACTTTAACAATTAAATACATGTTTGAATGTAGAGCACTGGTGATGGAGGTAAAACGTTAACAATTAAATACATGTTTGAATGTAGAACACTGGTGATGGAGGTAAAACTTTGACAATTAAATACATGTTTGAATGTAAAACACTGGTGATGTAGGTAAAACTACGAAAATTAAATACATGTTTGAATGTAGAACACTGGTGATGGAGGTAAAACTTTAACAATTAAATACATGTTTGAATGTAGAACACTGGTGATGGAGGTAAAACTACGACAATTAAATACATGTTTGAATGTAGAACACTGGTGATGGAGGTAAACCTTTAACAATTAAATACATGTTTGAATGTAGAGCACTGGTGATGGAGGTAAAACTACGACAATTAAATACATGTTTGAATGTAGAGCACTGGTGATGGAGCTAAAACTTTAACAATTAAATACATGTTTGAATGTAGAGCACTGGTGATGGAGGTAAAACTTTAACAATTAAATACATGTTTGAATGTAGAGCACTGGTGATGGAGGTAAAACTTTAACAATTAAATACATGTTTGAATGTAGAACACTGGTGATGGAGGTAAAACTATGACAATTAAATACATGTTTGAATGTAGAGCACTGGTGATGGAGCTAAAACTTTAACAATTAAATACATGTTTGAATGTAGAGCACTGGTGATGGAGGTAAAACTTTAACAATTAAATACATGTTTGAATGTAGAACACTGGTGATGGAGGTAAAACTTTAACAATTAAATACATGTTTGAATGTAGAACACTGGTGATGGAGGTAAAACTACGACAATTAAATACATGTTTGAATGTAGAACACTGGTGATGGAGGTAAACCTTTAACAATTAAATACATGTTTGAATGTAGAGCACTGGTGATGGAGGTAAAACTACGACAATTAAATACATGTTTGAATGTAGAGCACTGGTGATGGAGCTAAAACTTTAACAATTAAATACATGTTTGAATGTAGAGCACTGGTGATGGAGGTAAAACTTTAACAATTAAATACATGTTTGAATGTAGAACACTGGTGATGGAGGTAAAACTTTAAAAATTAAATACATGTTTGAATGTAGAGCACTGGTGATGGAGGTAAAACTTTAACAATTAAATACATGTTTGAATGTAGAGCACTGGTGATGGAGCTAAAACTTTAACAATTAAATACATGTTTGAATGTAGAGCACTGGTGATGGAGGTAAAACTTTGACAATTAAATACATGTTTGAATGTAGAACACTGGTGATGGAGGTAAAACTACAACAATTAAATACATGTTTGAATGTAGAGCACTGGTGATGGAGGTAAAACTTTAACAATTAAATACATGTTTGAATGTAGAGCACTGGTGATGGAGGTAAAACTTTGACAATTAAATACATGTTTGAATGTAAAACACTGGTGATGGAGGTAAAACTACGACAATTAAATACATGTTTGAATGTAGAACACTGGTGATGGAGGTAAAACTTTAACAATTAAATACATGTTTGAATGTAAAACACTGGTGATGGAGGTAAAACTACGACAATTAAATACATGTTTGAATGTAGAACACTGGTGATGGAGGTAAAACTTTAACAATTAAATACATGTTTGAATGTAGAACACTGGTGATGGAGGTAAAACTATGACAATTAAATACATGTTTGAATGTAGAGCACTGGTGATGGAGCTAAAACTTTAACAATTAAATACATGTTTGAATGTAGAGCACTGGTGATGGAGGTAAAACTTTAACAATTAAATACATGTTTGAATGTAGAACACTGGTGATGGAGGTAAAACTTTAACAATTAAATACATGTTTGAATGTAGAACACTGGTGATGGAGGTAAAACTACGACAATTAAATACATGTTTGAATGTAGAACACTGGTGATGGAGGTAAACCTTTAACAATTAAATACATGTTTGAATGTAGAGCACTGGTGATGGAGGTAAAACTACGACAATTAAATACATGTTTGAATGTAGAGCACTGGTGATGGAGCTAAAACTTTAACAATTAAATACATGTTTGAATGTAGAGCACTGGTGATGGAGGTAAAACTTTAACAATTAAATACATGTTTGAATGTAGAACACTGGTGATGGAGGTAAAACTTTAAAAATTAAATACATGTTTGAATGTAGAGCACTGGTGATGGAGGTAAAACTTTAACAATTAAATACATGTTTGAATGTAGAGCACTGGTGATGGAGCTAAAACTTTAACAATTAAATACATGTTTGAATGTAGAGCACTGGTGATGGAGGTAAAACTTTGACAATTAAATACATGTTTGAATGTAGAACACTGGTGATGGAGGTAAAACTACAACAATTAAATACATGTTTGAATGTAGAGCACTGGTGATGGAGGTAAAACTTTAACAATTAAATACATGTTTGAATGTAGAGCACTGGTGATGGAGGTAAAACTTTGACAATTAAATACATGTTTGAATGTAAAACACTGGTGATGGAGGTAAAACTACGACAATTAAATACATGTTTGAATGTAGAACACTGGTGATGGAGGTAAAACTTTAACAATTAAATACATGTTTGAATGTAAAACACTGGTGATGGAGGTAAAACTACGACAATTAAATACATGTTTGAATGTAGAACACTGGTGATGGAGGTAAAACTTTAACAATTAAATACATGTTTGAATGTAGAACACTGGTGATGGAGGTAAAACTACGCCAATTAAATACATGTTTGAATGTAGAACACTGGTGATGGAGGTAAAACTTTAACAATTAAATACATGTTTGAATGTAGAGCACTTGTGATGGAGCTAAAACTTTAACAATTAAATACATGTTTGAATGTAGAGCACTGGTGATGGAGGTAAACCTTTAACAATTAAATACATGTTTGAATGTAGAGCACTGGTGATGGAGGTAAAACTACGACAATTAAATACATGTTTGAATGTAGAGCACTGGTGATGGAGCTAAAACTTTAACAATTAAATACATGTTTGAATGTAGAGCACTGGTGATGGAGGTAAAACTTTAACAATTAAATACATGTTTGAATGTAGAGCACTGGTGATGGAGGTAAAACTACGACAATTAAATACATGTTTGAATGTAGAACACTGGTGATGGAGGTAAAACTTTAACAATTAAATACATGTTTGAATGTAAAACACTGGTGATGGAGGTAAAACTACGACAATTAAATACATGTTTGAATGTAGAACACTGGTGATGGAGGTAAAACTTTAACAATTAAATACATGTTTGAATGTAGAACACTGGTGATGGAGGTAAAACTACGCCAATTAAATACATGTTTGAATGTAGAACACTGGTGATGGAGGTAAAACTTTAACAATTAAATACATGTTTGAATGTAGAGCACTTGTGATGGAGCTAAAACTTTAACAATTAAATACATGTTTGAATGTAGAGCACTGGTGATGGAGGTAAAACTTTAACAATTAAATAAATGTTTGAATGTAGAACACTGGTGATGGAGGTAAAACTACAACAATTAAATACATGTTTGAATGTAGAGCACTGGTGATGGAGCTAAAACTTTAACAATTAAATACATGTTTGAATGTAGAGCACTGGTGATGGAGGTAAAACTTTAACAATTAAATACATGTTTGAATGTAGAACACTGGTGATGGAGGTAAAACTTTGACAATTAAATACATGTTTGAATGTAAAACACTGGTGATGTAGGTAAAACTACGAAAATTAAATACATGTTTGAATGTAGAACACTGGTGATGGAGGTAAAACTTTAACAATTAAATACATGTTTGAATGTAGAACACTGGTGATGGAGGTAAAACTACGACAATTAAATACATGTTTGAATGTAGAACACTGGTGATGGAGGTAAACCTTTAACAATTAAATACATGTTTGAATGTAGAGCACTGGTGATGGAGGTAAAACTACGACAATTAAATACATGTTTGAATGTAGAGCACTGGTGATGGAGTTAAAACTTTAACAATTAAATACATGTTTGAATGTAGAGCACTGGTGATGGAGGTAAAACTTTAACAATTAAATACATGTTTGAATGTAGAGCACTGGTGATGGAGGTAAAACTTTAACAATTAAATACATGTTTGAATGTAGAACACTGGTGATGGAGGTAAAACTATGACAATTAAATACATGTTTGAATGTAGAGCACTGGTGATGGAGCTAAAACTTTAACAATTAAATACATGTTTGAATGTAGAGCACTGGTGATGGAGGTAAAACTTTAACAATTAAATACATGTTTGAATGTAGAACACTGGTGATGGAGGTAAAACTTTAACAATTAAATACATGTTTGAATGTAGAACACTGGTGATGGAGGTAAAACTACGACAATTAAATACATGTTTGAATGTAGAACACTGGTGATGGAGGTAAACATTTAACAATTAAATACATGTTTGAATGTAGAGCACTGGTGATGGAGGTAAAACTACGACAATTAAATACATGTTTGAATGTAGAGCACTGGTGATGGAGCTAAAACTTTAACAATTAAATACATGTTTGAATGTAGAGCACTGGTGATGGAGGTAAAACTTTAACAATTAAATACATGTTTGAATGTAGAGCACTGGTGATGGAGGTAAAACTTTAACAATTAAATACATGTTTGAATGTAGAGCACTGGTGATGGAGCTAAAACTTTAACAATTAAATACATGTTTGAATGTAGAGCACTGGTGATGGAGGTAAAACTTTGACAATTAAATACATGTTTGAATGTAGAACACTGGTGATGGAGGTAAAACTACAACAATTAAATACATGTTTGAATGTAGAGCACTGGTGATGGAGGTAAAACTTTAACAATTAAATACATGTTTGAATGTAGAGCACTGGTGATGGAGGTAAAACTTTGACAATTAAATACATGTTTGAATGTAAAACACTGGTGATGGAGGTAAAACTACGACAATTAAATACATGTTTGAATGTAGAACACTGGTGATGGAGGTAAAACTTTAACAATTAAATACATGTTTGAATGTAAAACACTGGTGATGGAGGTAAAACTACGACAATTAAATACATGTTTGAATGTAGAACACTGGTGATGGAGGTAAAACTTTAACAATTAAATACATGTTTGAATGTAGAACACTGGTGATGGAGGTAAAACTACGCCAATTAAATACATGTTTGAATGTAGAACACTGGTGATGGAGGTAAAACTTTAACAATTAAATACATGTTTGAATGTAGAGCACTTGTGATGGAGCTAAAACTTTAACAATTAAATACATGTTTGAATGTAGAGCACTGGTGATGGAGGTAAAACCTTAACAATTAAATACATGTTTGAATGTAGAGCACTGGTGATGGAGGTAAAACTTTAACAATTAAATACATGTTTGAATGTAGAGCACTGGTGATGGAGCTAAAACTTTAACAATTAAATACATGTTTGAATGTAGAGCACTGGTGATGGAGGTAAAACTTTAACAATTAAATAAATGTTTGAATGTAGAACACTGGTGATGGAGGTAAAACTACAACAATTAAATACATGTTTGAATGTAGAGCACTGGTGATGGAGCTAAAACTTTAACAATTAAATACATGTTTGATTGTAGAGCACTGGTGATGGAGGTAAAACTTTAACAATTAAATACATGTTTGAATGTAGAACACTGGTGATGGAGGTAAAACTTTAACAATTAAATACATGTTTGAATGTAGAACACTGGTGATGGAGGTAAAACTACGACAATTAAATACATGTTTGAATGTAGAACACTGGTGATGGAGGTAAACCTTTAACAATTAAATACATGTTTGAATGTAGAGCACTGGTGATGGAGGTAAAACTACGACAATTAAATACATGTTTGAATGTAGAGCACTGGTGATGGAGCTAAAACTTTAACAATTAAATACATGTTTGAATGTAGAGCACTGGTGATGGAGGTAAAACTTTGACAATTAAATACATGTTTGAATGTAAAACACTGGTGATGGAGGTAAAACTACGACAATTAAATACATGTTTGAATGTAGAACACTGGTGATGGAGGTAAAACTTTAACAATTAAATACATGTTTGAATGTAAAACACTGGTGATGGAGGTAAAACTACGACAATTAAATACATGTTTGAATGTAGAACACTGGTGATGGAGGTAAAACTTTAACAATTAAATACATGTTTGAATGTAGAACACTGGTGATGGAGGTAAAACTACGCCAATTAAATACATGTTTGAATGTAGAACACTGGTGATGGAGGTAAAACTTTAACAATTAAATATATGTTTGAATGTAGAGCACTTGTGATGGAGCTAAAACTTTAACAATTAAATACATGTTTGAATGTAGAGCACTGGTGATGGAGGTAAAACCTTAACAATTAAATACATGTTTGAATGTAGAGCACTGGTGATGGAGGTAAAACTTTAACAATTAAATACATGTTTGAATGTAGAGCACTGGTGATGGAGCTAAAACTTTAACAATTAAATACATGTTTGAATGTAGAGCACTGGTGATGGAGGTAAAACTTTAACAATTAAATAAATGTTTGAATGTAGAACACTGGTGATGGAGGTAAAACTACAACAATTAAATACATGTTTGAATGTAGAGCACTGGTGATGGAGCTAAAACTTTAACAATTAAATACATGTTTGAATGTAGAGCACTGGTGATGGAGGTAAAACTTTAACAATTAAATACATGTTTGAATGTAGAACACTGGTGATGGAGGTAAAACTTTAACAATTAAATACATGTTTGAATGTAGAACACTGGTGATGGAGGTAAAACTACGACAATTAAATACATGTTTGAATGTAGAACACTGGTGATGGAGGTAAACCTTTAACAATTAAATACATGTTTGAATGTAGAGCACTGGTGATGGAGGTAAAACTACGACAATTAAATACATGTTTGAATGTAGAGCACTGGTGATGGAGCTAAAACTTTAACAATTAAATACATGTTTGAATGTAGAGCACTGGTGATGGAGGTAAAACTTTAACAATTAAATACATGTTTGAATGTAGAACACTGGTGATGGAGGTAAAACTTTAAAAATTAAATACATGTTTGAATGTAGAGCACTGGTGATGGAGGTAAAACTTTAACAATTAAATACATGTTTGAATGTAGAGCACTGGTGATGGAGCTAAAACTTTAACAATTAAATACATGTTTGAATGTAGAGCACTAGTGATGGAGGTAAAACTTTGACAATTAAATACATGTTTGAATGTAGAACACTGGTGATGGAGGTAAAACTACAACAATTAAATACATGTTTGAATGTAGAGCACTGGTGATGGAGGTAAAACTTTAACAATTAAATACATGTTTGAATGTAGAGCACTGGTGATGGAGGTAAAACTTTGACAATTAAATACATGTTTGAATGTAAAACACTGGTGATGGAGGTAAAACTACGACAATTAAATACATGTTTGAATGTAGAACACTGGTGATGGAGGTAAAACTTTAACAATTAAATACATGTTTGAATGTAAAACACTGGTGATGGAGGTAAAACTACGACAATTAAATACATGTTTGAATGTAGAACACTGGTGATGGAGGTAAAACTTTAACAATTAAATACATGTTTGAATGTAGAACACTGGTGATGGAGGTAAAACTACGCCAATTAAATACATGTTTGAATGTAGAACACTGGTGATGGAGGTAAAACTTTAACAATTAAATACATGTTTGAATGTAGAGCACTTGTGATGGAGCTAAAACTTTAACAATTAAATACATGTTTGAATGTAGAGCACTGGTGATGGAGGTAAAACCTTAACAATTAAATACATGTTTGAATGTAGAGCACTGGTGATGGAGGTAAAACTTTAACAATTAAATACATGTTTGAATGTAGAGCACTGGTGATGGAGCTAAAACTTTAACAATTAAATACATGTTTGAATGTAGAGCACTGGTGATGGAGGTAAAACTTTAACAATTAAATAAATGTTTGAATGTAGAACACTGGTGATGGAGGTAAAACTACAACAATTAAATACATGTTTGAATGTAGAGCACTGGTGATGGAGCTAAAACTTTAACAATTAAATACATGTTTGAATGTAGAGCACTGGTGATGGAGGTAAAACTTTAACAATTAAATACATGTTTGAATGTAGAACACTGGTGATGGAGGTAAAACTTTGACAATTAAATACATGTTTGAATGTAAAACACTGGTGATGTAGGTAAAACTACGAAAATTAAATACATGTTTGAATGTAGAACACTGGTGATGGAGGTAAAACTTTAACAATTAAATACATGTTTGAATGTAGAACACTGGTGATGGAGGTAAAACTACGACAATTAAATACATGTTTGAATGTAGAACACTGGTGATGGAGGTAAACCTTTAACAATTAAATACATGTTTGAATGTAGAGCACTGGTGATGGAGGTAAAACTACGACAATTAAATACATGTTTGAATGTAGAGCACTGGTGATGGAGCTAAAACTTTAACAATTAAATACATGTTTGAATGTAGAGCACTGGTGATGGAGGTAAAACTTTAACAATTAAATACATGTTTGAATGTAGAACACTGGTGATGGAGGTAAAACTTTAAAAATTAAATACATGTTTGAATGTAGAGCACTGGTGATGGAGGTAAAACTTTAACAATTAAATACATGTTTGAATGTAGAGCACTGGTGATGGAGCTAAAACTTTAACAATTAAATACATGTTTGAATGTAGAGCACTGGTGATGGAGGTAAAACTTTGACAATTAAATACATGTTTGAATGTAGAACACTGGTGATGGAGGTAAAACTACAACAATTAAATACATGTTTGAATGTAGAGCACTGGTGATGGAGGTAAAACTTTAACAATTAAATACATGTTTGAATGTAGAGCACTGGTGATGGAGGTAAAACTTTGACAATTAAATACATGTTTGAATGTAAAACACTGGTGATGGAGGTAAAACTACGACAATTAAATACATGTTTGAATGTAGAACACTGGTGATGGAGGTAAAACTTGAACAATTAAATACATGTTTGAATGTAGAACACTGGTGATGGAGGTAAAACTACGCCAATTAAATACATGTTTGAATGTAGAACACTGGTGATGGAGCTAAAACTTTAACAATTAAATACATGTTTGAATGTAGAGCACTGGTGATGGAGGTAAAACTTTAACAATTAAATACATGTTTGAATGTAGAGCACTGGTGATGGAGGTAAAACTTTAACAATTAAATACATGTTTGAATGTAGAGCACTGGTGATGGAGCTAAAACTTTAACAATTAAATACATGTTTGAATGTAGAGCACTGGTGATGGAGGTAAAACTTTAACAATTAAATAAATGTTTGAATGTAGAACACTGGTGATGGAGGTAAAACTACAACAATTAAATACATGTTTGAATGTAGAGCACTGGTGATGGAGCTAAAACTTTAACAATTAAATACATGTTTGAATGTAGAACACTGGTGATGGAGGTAAAACTTTGACAATTAAATACATGTTTGAATGTAAAACACTGGTGATGTAGGTAAAACTACGAAAATTAAATACATGTTTGAATGTAGAACACTGGTGATGGAGGTAAAACTTTAACAATTAAATACATGTTTGAATGTAGAGCACTGGTGATGGAGCTAAAACTTTAACAATTAAATACATGTTTGAATGTAGAGCACTGGTGATGGAGGTAAAACTTTAACAATTAAATACATGTTTGAATGTAGAGCACTGGTGATGGAGGTAAAACTTTAACAATTAAATACATGTTTGAATGTAGAGCACTGGTGATGGAGCTAAAACTTTAACAATTAAATACATGTTTGAATGTAGAGCACTGGTGATGGAGGTAAAACTTTAACAATTAAATAAATGTTTGAATGTAGAACACTGGTGATGGAGGTAAAACTACAACAATTAAATACATGTTTGAATGTAGAGCACTGGTGATGGAGCTAAAACTTTAACAATTAAATACATGTTTGAATGTAGAGCACTGGTGATGGAGGTACAACTTAAACAATTAAATACATGTTTGAATGTAGAACACTGGTGATGGAGGTAAAACTTTGACAATTAAATACATGTTTGAATGTAAAACACTGGTGATGTAGGTAAAACTACGAAAATTAAATACATGTTTGAATGTAGAACACTGGTGATGGAGGTAAAACTTTAACAATTAAATACATGTTTGAATGTAGAACACTGGTGATGGACGTAAAACTACGACAATTAAATACATGTTTGAATGTAGAACACTGGTGATGGAGGTAAACCTTTAACAATTAAATACATGTTTGAATGTAGAGCACTGGTGATGGAGGTAAAACTACGACAATTAAATACATGTTTGAATGTAGAGCACTGGTGATGGAGCTAAAACTTTAACAATTAAATACATGTTTGAATGTAGAGCACTGGTGATGGAGGTAAAACTTTAACAATTAAATACATGTTTGAATGTAGAACACTGGTGATGGAGGTAAAACTTTAAAAATTAAATACATGTTTGAATGTAGAGCACTGGTGATGGAGGTAAAACTTTAACAATTAAATACATGTTTGAATGTAGAGCACTGGTGATGGAGGTAAAACTACGACAATTAAATACATGTTTGAATGTAGAACACTGGTGATGGAGGTAAAACTTTAACAATTAAATACATGTTTGAATGTAGAACACTGGTGATGGAGGTAAAACTACGACAATTAAATACATGTTTGAATGTAGAGCACTGGTGATGGATCTAAAACTTTAACAATTAAATACATGTTTGAATGTAGAGCACTGGTGATGGAGGTAACAATTAAATACATATTTGAATGTAGAACACTGGTGATGGAGGTAAAACTTTGACAATTAAATACATGTTTGAATGTAGAGCACTGGTGATGGAGCTAAAACTTTAACAATTAAATACATGTTTGAATGTAGAGCACTGGTGATGGAGGTAAAACTTTGACAATTAAATACATGTTTGAATGTAGAGCACTGGTGATGGAGGTAAAACTTTAACAATTAAATACATGTTTGAATGTAGAGCACTGGTGATGGAGGTAAAACTACGACAATTAAATACATGTTTGAATGTAGAACACTGGTGATGGAGGTAAAACTTTAACAATTAAATACATGTTTGAATGTAGAACACTGGTGATGGAGGTAAAACTACGACAATTAAATACATGTTTGAATGTAGAGCACTGGTGATGGATCTAAAACTTTAACAATTAAATACATGTTTGAATGTAGAGCACTGGTGATGGAGGTAAAACTTTAACAATTAAATACATGTTTGAATGTAGAGCACTGGTGATGGAGGTAAAACTTTAACAATTAAATACATGTTTGAATGTAGAGCACTGGTGATGGAGGTAAAACTACGACAATTAAATACATGTTTGAATGTAAAACACTGGTGATGGAGGTAAAACTTTAACAATTAAATACATGTTTGAATGTAGAACACTGGTGATGGAGGTAAAACTTTAACAATTAAATACATGTTTGAATGTAGAACACTGGTGATGGAGCTAAAACTTTAACAATTAAATACATGTTTGAATGTAGAGCACTGGTGATGGAGGTAAAACTTTAACAATTAAATACATGTTTGAATGTAGAGCACTGGTGATGGAGCTAAAACTTTAACAATTAAATACATGTTTGAATGTAGAGCACTGGTGATGGAGGTAAAACTTTAACAATTAAATACATGTTTGAATGTAGAACACTGGTGATGGAGGTAAAACTTTGACAATTAAATACATGTTTGAATGTAAAACACTGGTGATGTAGGTAAAACTACGACAATTAAATACATGTTTGAATGTAGAACACTGGTGATGGAGGTAAAACTTTAACAATTAAATACATGTTTGAATGTAGAACACTGGTGATGGAGGTAAAACTACGACAATTAAATACATGTTTGAATGTAGAACACTGGTGATGGAGGTAAAACTTTAACAATTAAATACATGTTTGAATGTAGAACACTGGTGATGGAGGTAAAACTACGACAATTAAATACATGTTTGAATGTAGAGCACTGGTGATGGAGCTAAAACTTTAACAATTAAATACATGTTTGAATGTAGAGCACTGGTGATGGAGGTAAAACTTTAACAATTAAATACATGTTTGAATGTAGAGCACTGGTGATGGAGCTAAAACTTTAACAATTAAATACATGTTTGAATGTAGAGCACTGGTGATGGAGGTAAAACTTTAACAATTAAATACATGTTTGAATGTAGAGCACTGGTGATGGAGGTAAAACTTTAACAATTAAATACATGTTTGAATGTAGAACACTGGTGATGGAGCTAAAACTTTAACAATTAAATACATGTTTGAATGTAGAGCACTGGTGATGGAGCTAAAACTTTAACAATTAAATACATGTTTGAATGTAGAGCACTGGTGATGGAGGTAAAACTTTGACAATTAAATACATGTTTGAATGTAGAACACTGGTGATGGAGGTAAAACTACAACAATTAAATACATGTTTGAATGTAGAGCACTGGTGATGGAGGTAAAACTTTAACAATTAAATACATGTTTGAATGTAGAGCACTGGTGATGGAGGTAAAACTTTGACAATTAAATACATGTTTGAATGTAAAACACTGGTGATGGAGGTAAAACTACGACAATTAAATACATGTTTGAATGTAGAACACTGGTGATGGAGGTAAAACTTTAACAATTAAATACATGTTTGAATGTAGAACACTGGTGATGGAGGTAAAACTACGACAATTAAAAACATGTTTGAATGTAGAACACTGGTGATGGAGGTAAAACTTTAACAATTAAATAAATGTTTGAATGTAGAACACAGGTGATGGAGGTAAAACTACGACAATTAAATACATGTTTGAATGTAGAGCACTGGTGATGGAGCTAAAACTTTAACAATTAAATACATGTTTGAATGTAGAGCACTGGTGATGGAGGTAAAACTTTAACAATTAAATACATGTTTGAATGTAGAGTACTGGTGATGGAGCTAAAACTTTAACAATTAAATACATGTTTGAATGTAGAGCACTGGTGATGGAGGTAAAACTACGACAATTAAATACATGTTTGAATGTAGAACACTGGTGATGGAGGTAAAACTTTAACAATTAAATACATGTTTGAATGTAGAACACTGGTGATGGAGGTAAAACTACGACAATTAAATACATGTTTGAATGTAGAGCACTGGTGATGGATCTAAAACTTTAACAATTAAATACATGTTTGAATGTAGAGCACTGGTGATGGAGGTAAAACTTTAACAATTAAATACATGTTTGAATGTAGAGCACTGGTGATGGAGGTAAAACTTTAACAATTAAATACATGTTTGAATGTAGAGCACTGGTGATGGAGGTAAAACTACGACAATTAAATACATGTTTGAATGTAAAACACTGGTGATGGAGGTAAAACTACGACAATTAAATACATGTTTGAATGTAGAACACTGGTGATGGAGGTAAAACTTTAACAATTAAATACATGTTTGAATGTAGAACACTGGTGATGGAGGTAAAACTTTAACAATTAAATACATGTTTGAATGTAGAGCACTGGTGATGGAGCTAAAACTTTAACAATTAAATACATGTTTGAATGTAGAGCACTGGTGATGGAGGTAAAACTTTAACAATTAAATACATATTTGAATGTAGAACACTGGTGATGGAGGTAAAACTTTAACAATTAAATACATGTTTGAATGTAGAGCACTGGTGATGGAGGTAAAACTTTAACAATTAAATACATGTTTGAATGTAGAGCACTGGTGATGGAGCTAAAACTTTAACAATTAAATACATGTTTGAATGTAGATCACTGGTGATGGAGGTAAAACTTTAACAATTAAATACATGTTTGAATGTAGAACACTGGTGATGGAGGTAAAACTTTGACAATTAAATACATGTTTGAATGTAAAACACTGGTGATGTAGGTAAAACTACGACAATTAAATACATGTTTGAATGTAGAACACTGGTGATGGAGGTAAATCTTTAACAATTAAATACATGTTTGAATGTAGAACACTGGTGATGGAGGTAAAACTACGACAATTAAATACATGTTTGAATGTAGAGCACTGGTGATGGAGGTAAAACTTTAACAATTAAATACATGTTTGAATGTAGAACACTGGTGATGGAGGTAAAACTACGACAATTAAATACATGTTTGAATGTAGAGCACTGGTGATGGAGCTAAAACTTTAACAATTAAATACATGTTTGAATGTAGAGCACTGGTGATGGAGGTAAAACTTTAACAATTAAATACATGTTTGAATGTAGAGCACTGGTGATGGAGCTAAAACTTTAACAATTAAATACATGTTTGAATGTAGAGCACTGGTGATGGAGGTAAAACTTTAACAATTAAATACATGTTTGAATGTAGAGCACTGGTGATGGAGGTAAAACTTTAACAATTAAATACATGTTTGAATGTAGAACACTGGTGATGGAGGTAAAACTATGACAATTAAATACATGTTTGAATGTAGAGCACTGGTGATGGAGCTAAAACTTTAACAATTAAATACATGTTTGAATGTAGAGCACTGGTGATGGAGGTAAAACTTTAACAATTAAATACATGTTTGAATGTAGAACACTGGTGATGGAGGTAAAACTTTAACAATTAAATACATGTTTGAATGTAGAACACTGGTGATGGAGGTAAAACTACGACAATTAAATACATGTTTGAATGTAGAACACTGGTGATGGAGGTAAACCTTTAACAAATAAATACATGTTTGAATGTAGAGCACTGGTGATGGAGGTAAAACTACGACAATTAAATACATGTTTGAATGTAGAGCACTGGTGATGGAGCTAAAACTTTAACAATTAAATACATGTTTGAATGTAGAGCACTGGTGATGGAGGTAAAACTTTAACAATTAAATACATGTTTGAATGTAGAACACTGGTGATGGAGGTAAAACTTTAAAAATTAAATACATGTTTGAATGTAGAGCACTGGTGATGGAGGTAAAACTTTAACAATTAAATACATGTTTGAATGTAGAGCACTGGTGATGGAGCTAAAACTTTAACAATTAAATACATGTTTGAATGTAGAGCACTGGTGATGGAGGTAAAACTTTGACAATTAAATACATGTTTGAATGTAGAACACTGGTGATGGAGGTAAAACTACAACAATTAAATACATGTTTGAATGTAGAGCACTGGTGATGGAGGTAAAACTTTAACAATTAAATACATGTTTGAATGTAGAGCACTGGTGATGGAGGTAAAACTTTGACAATTAAATACATGTTTGAATGTAAAACACTGGTGATGGAGGTAAAACTACGACAATTAAATACATGTTTGAATGTAGAACACTGGTGATGGAGGTAAAACTTTAACAATTAAATACATGTTTGAATGTAAAACACTGGTGATGGAGGTAAAACTACGACAATTAAATACATGTTTGAATGTAGAACACTGGTGATGGAGGTAAAACTTTAACAATTAAATACATGTTTGAATGTAGAACACTGGTGATGGAGGTAAAACTACGCCAATTAAATACATGTTTGAATGTAGAACACTGGTGATGGAGGTAAAACTTTAACAATTAAATACATGTTTGAATGTAGAGCACTTGTGATGGAGCTAAAACTTTAACAATTAAATACATGTTTGAATGTAGAGCACTGGTGATGGAGGTAAAACCTTAACAATTAAATACATGTTTGAATGTAGAGCACTGGTGATGGAGGTAAAACTTTAACAATTAAATACATGTTTGAATGTAGAGCACTGGTGATGGAGCTAAAACTTTAACAATTAAATAAATGTTTGAATGTAGAGCACTGGTGATGGAGGTAAAACTTTAACAATTAAATAAATGTTTGAATGTAGAACACTGGTGATGGAGGTAAAACTACAACAATTAAATACATGTTTGAATGTAGAGCACTGGTGATGAAGCTAAAACTTTAACAATTAAATACATGTTTGAATGTAGAGCACTGGTGATGGAGGTAAAACTTTAACAATTAAATACATGTTTGAATGTAGAACACTGGTGATGGAGGTAAAACTTTGACAATTAAATACATGTTTGAATGTAAAACACTGGTGATGTAGGTAAAACTACGAAAATTAAATACATGTTTGAATGTAGAACACTGGTGATGGAGGTAAAACTTTAACAATTAAATACATGTTTGAATGTAGAACACTGGTGATGGAGGTAAAACTACAACAATTAAATACATGTTTGAATGTAGAACACTGGTGATGGAGGTAAACCTTTAACAATTAAATACATGTTTGAATGTAGAGCACTGGTGATGGAGGTAAAACTACGACAATTAAATACATGTTTGAATGTAGAGCACTGGTGATGGAGCTAAAACTTTAACAATTAAATACATGTTTGAATGTAGAGCACTGGTGATGGAGGTAAAACTTTAACAATTAAATACATGTTTGAATGTAGAACACTGGTGATGGAGGTAAAACTTTAAAAATTAAATACATGTTTGAATGTAGAGCACTGGTGATGGAGGTAAAACTTTAACAATTAAAAACATGTTTGAATGTAGAGCACTGGTGATGGAGCTAAAACTTTAACAATTAAATACATGTTTGAATGTAGAGCACTGGTGATGGAGGTAAAACTTTGACAATTAAATACATGTTTGAATGTAGAACACTGGTGATGGAGGTAAAACTACAACAATTAAATACATGTTTGAATGTAGAGCACTGGTGATGGAGGTAAAACTTTAACAATTAAATACATGTTTGAATGTAGAGCACTGGTGATGGAGGTAAAACTTTGACAATTAAATACATGTTTGAATGTAAAACACTGGTGATGGAGGTAAAACTACGACAATTAAATACATGTTTGAATGTAGAACACTGGTGATGGAGGTAAAACTTGAACAATTAAATACATGTTTGAATGTAGAACACTGGTGATGGAGGTAAAACTACGCCAATTAAATACATGTTTGAATGTAGAACACTGGTGATGGAGGTAAAACTTTAACAATTAAATACATGTTTGAATGTAGAGCACTGGTGATGGAGCTAAAACTTTAACAATTAAATACATGTTTGAATGTAGAGCACTGGTGATGGAGGTAAAACTTTAACAATTAAATACATGTTTGAATGTAGAGCACTGGTGATGGAGGTAAAACTTTAACAATTAAATACATGTTTGAATGTAGAGCACTGGTGATGGAGCTAAAACTTTAACAATTAAATACATGTTTGAATGTAGAGCTCTGGTGATGGAGGTAAAACTTTAACAATTAAATAAATGTTTGAATGTAGAACACTGGTGATGGAGGTAAAACTACAACAATTAAATACATGTTTGAATGTAGAGCACTGGTGATGGAGGTAAAACTTTAACAATTAAATACATGTTTGAATGTAGAACACTGGTGATGGAGGTAAAACTTTGACAATTAAATACATGTTTGAATGTAAAACACTGGTGATGTAGGTAAAACTACGAAAATTAAATACATGTTTGAATGTAGAACACTGGTGATGGAGGTAAAACTTTAACAATTAAATACATGTTTGAATGTAGAGCACTGGTGATGGAGCTAAAACTTTAACAATTAAATACATGTTTGAATGTAGAGCACTGGTGATGGAGGTAAAACTTTAACAATTAAATACATGTTTGAATGTAGAGCACTGGTGATGGAGGTAAAACTTTAACAATTAAATACATGTTTGAATGTAGAGCACTGGTGATGGAGGTAAAACTTTACAATTAAATAAATGTTTGAATGTAGAACACTGGTGATGGAGGTAAAACTACAACAATTAAATACATGCTTGAATGTAGAGCACTGGTGATGGAGCTAAAACTTTAACAATTAAATAAATGTTTGAATGTAGAACACTGGTGATGGAGGTAAAACTACAACAATTAAATACATGCTTGAATGTAGAGCACTGGTGATGGAGCTAAAACTTTAACAATTAAATACATGTTTGAATGTAGAGCACTGGTGATGGAGGTAAAACTTTAACAATTAAATACATGTTTGAATGTAGAACACTGGTGATGGAGGTAAAACTTTAACAATTAAATACATGTTTGAATGTAAAACACTGGTGATGTAGGTAAAACTACGAAAATTAAATACATGTTTGAATGTAGAACACTGGTGATGGAGGTACAACTTTAACAATTAAATACATGTTTGAATGTAGAACACTGGTGATGGAGGTAAAACTACGACAATTAAATACATGTTTGAATGTAGAACACTGGTGATGGAGGTAAACCTTTAACAATTAAATACATGTTTGAATGTAGAGCACTGGTGATGGAGGTAAAACTACGACAATTAAATACATGTTTGAATGTAGAGCACTGGTGATGGAGCTAAAACTTTAACAATTAAATACATGTTTGAATGTAGAGCACTGGTGATGGAGGTAAAACTTTAACAATTAAATACATGTTTGAATGTAGAACACTGGTGATGGAGGTAAAACTTTAAAAATTAAATACATGTTTGAATGTAGAGCACTGGTGATGGAGGTAAAACTTTAACAATTAAATACATGTTTGAATGTAGAGCACTGGTGATGGAGCTAAAACTTTAACAATTAAATACATGTTTGAATGTAGAGCACTGGTGATGGAGGTAAAACTTTGACAATTAAATACATGTTTGAATGTAGAACACTGGTGATGGAGGTAAAACTACAACAATTAAATACATGTTTGAATGTAGAGCACTGGTGATGGAGGTAAAACTTTAACAATTAAATACATGTTTGAATGTAGAGCACTGGTGATGGAGGTAAAACTTTGACAATTAAATACATGTTTGAATGTAAAACACTGGTGATGGAGGTAAAACTACGACAATTAAATACATGTTTGAATGTAGAACACTGGTGATGGAGGTAAAACTTTAACAATTAAATACATGTTTGAATGTAGAACACTGGTGATGGAGGTAAAACTACGACAATTAAAAACATGTTTGAATGTAGAACACTGGTGATGGAGGTAAAACTTTAACAATTAAATAAATGTTTGAATGTAGAACACAGGTGATGGAGGTAAAACTACGACAATTAAATACATGTTTGAATGTAGAGCACTGGTGATGGAGCTAAAACTTTAACAATTAAATACATGTTTGAATGTAGAGCACTGGTGATGGAGGTAAAACTTTGACAATTAAATATATGTTTGAATGTAAAACACTGGTGATGGAGGTAAAACTACGACAATTAAATACATGTTTGAATGTAGAACACTGGTGATGGAGGTAAAACTTTAACAATTAAATACATGTTTGAATGTAGAACACTGGTGATGGAGGTAAAACTACGCCAATTAAATACATGTTTGAATGTAGAACACTGGTGATGGAGGTAAAACTTTAACAATTAAATACATGTTTGAATGTAGAGCACTGGTGATGGAGCTAAAACTTTAACAATTAAATACATGTTTGAATGTAGAGCACTGGTGATGGAGGTAAAACTTTAACAATTAAATACATGTTTGAATGTAGAGCACTGGTGATGGAGGTAAAACTTTAACAATTAAATACATGTTTGAATGTAGAGCACTGGTGATGGAGCTAAAACTTTAACAATTAAATACATGTTTGAATGTAGAGCACTGGTGATGGAGGTAAAACTTTAACAATTAAATAAATGTTTGAATGTAGAACACTGGTGATGGAGGTAAAACTACAACAATTAAATACATGTTTGAATGTAGAGCACTGGTGATGGAGGTAAAACTTTAACAATTAAATACATGTTTGAATGTAGAACACTGGTGATGGAGGTAAAACTTTGACAATTAAATACATGTTTGAATGTAAAACACTGGTGATGTAGGTAAAACTACGAAAATTAAATACATGTTTGAATGTAGAACACTGGTGATGGAGGTAAAACTTTAACAATTAAATACATGTTTGAATGTAGAACACTGGTGATGGAGGTAAAACTACGACAATTAAATACATGTTTGAATGTAGAACACTGGTGATGGAGGTAAACCTTTAACAATTAAATACATGTTTGAATGTAGAGCACTGGTGATGGAGGTAAAACTACGACAATTAAATACATGTTTGAATGTAGAGCACTGGTGATGGAGCTAAAACTTTAACAATTAAATACATGTTTGAATGTAGAGCACTGGTGATGGAGGTAAAACTTTGACAATTAAATACATGTTTGAATGTAGAACACTGGTGATGGAGGTAAAACTACAACAATTAAATACATGTTTGAATGTAGAGCACTGGTGATGGAGGTAAAACTTTAACAATTAAATACATGTTTGAATGTAGAGCACTGGTGATGGAGGTAAAACTTTGACAATTAAATACATGTTTGAATGTAAAACACTGGTGATGGAGGTAAAACTACGACAATTAAATACATGTTTGAATGTAGAACACTGGTGATGGAGGTAAAACTTTAACAATTAAATACATGTTTGAATGTAAAACACTGGTGATGGAGGTAAAACTACGACAATTAAATACATGTTTGAATGTAGAACACTGGTGATGGAGGTAAAACTTTAACAATTAAATACATGTTTGAATGTAGAACACTGGTGATGGAGGTAAAACTACGCCAATTAAATACATGTTTGAATGTAGAACACTGGTGATGGAGGTAAAACTTTAACAATTAAATACATGTTTGAATGTAGAGCACTTGTGATGGAGCTAAAACTTTAACAATTAAATACATGTTTGAATGTAGAGCACTGGTGATGGAGGTAAAACCTTAACAATTAAATACATGTTTGAATGTAGAGCACTGGTGATGGAGGTAAAACTTTAACAATTAAATACATGTTTGAATGTAGAGCACTGGTGATGGAGCTAAAACTTTAACAATTAAATACATGTTTGAATGTAGAGCACTGGTGATGGAGGTAAAACTTTAACAATTAAATAAATGTTTGAATGTAGAACACTGGTGATGGAGGTAAAACTACAACAATTAAATACATGTTTGAATGTAGAGCACTGGTGATGGAGCTAAAACTTTAACAATTAAATACATGTTTGAATGTAGAGCACTGGTGATGGAGGTAAAACTTTAACAATTAAATACATGTTTGAATGTAGAACACTGGTGATGGAGGTAAAACTTTGACAATTAAATACATGTTTGAATGTAAAACACTGGTGATGTAGGTAAAACTACGAAAATTAAATACATGTTTGAATGTAGAACACTGGTGATGGAGGTAAAACTTTAACAATTAAATACATGTTTGAATGTAGAACACTGGTGATGGAGGTAAAACTACGACAATTAAATACATGTTTGAATGTAGAACACTGGTGATGGAGGTAAACCTTTAACAATTAAATACATGTTTGAATGTAGAGCACTGGTGATGGAGGTAAAACTACGACAATTAAATACATGTTTGAATGTAGAGCACTGGTGATGGAGCTAAAACTTTAACAATTAAATACATGTTTGAATGTAGAGCACTGGTGATGGAGGTAAAACGTTAACAATTAAATACATGTTTGAATGTAGAACACTGGTGATGGAGGTAAAACTTTAAAAATTAAATACATGTTTGAATGTAGAGCACTGGTGATGGAGGTAAAACTTTAACAATTAAATACATGTTTGAATGTAGAGCACTGGTGATGGAGCTAAAACTTTAACAATTAAATACATGTTTGAATGTAGAGCACTGGTGATGGAGGTAAAACTTTGACAATTAAATACATGTTTGAATGTAGAACACTGGTGATGGAGGTAAAACTACAACAATTAAATACATGTTTGAATGTAGAGCACTGGTGATGGAGGTAAAACTTTAACAATTAAATACATGTTTGAATGTAGAGCACTGGTGATGGAGGTAAAACTTTGACAATTAAATACATGTTTGAATGTAAAACACTGGTGATGGAGGTAAAACTACGACAATTAAATACATGTTTGAATGTAGAACACTGGTGATGGAGGTAAAACTTGAACAATTAAATACATGTTTGAATGTAGAACACTGGTGATGGAGGTAAAACTACGCCAATTAAATACATGTTTGAATGTAGAACACTGGTGATGTAGGTAAAACTTTAACAATTAAATACATGTTTGAATGTAGAGCACTGGTGATGGAGCTAAAACTTTAACAATTAAATACATGTTTGAATGTAGAGCACTGGTGATGGAGGTAAAACTTTAACAATTAAATACATGTTTGAATGTAGAGCACTGGTGATGGAGGTAAAACTTTAACAATGAAATACATGTTTGAATGTAGAGCACTGGTGATGGAGCTAAAACTTTAACAATTAAATACATGTTTGAATGTAGAGCACTGGTGATGGAGGTAAAACTTTAACAATTAAATAAATGTTTGAATGTAGAACACTGGTGATTGAGGTAAAACTACAACAAGTAAATACATGTTTGAATGTAGAGCACTGGTGATGGAGCTAAAACTTTAACAATTAAATACATGTTTGAATGTAGAGCACTGGTGATGGAGGTAAAACTTTAACAATTAAATACATGTTTGAATGTAGAACACTGGTGATGGAGGTAAAACTTTGACAATTAAATACATGTTTGAATGTAAAACACTGGTGATGTAGGTAAAACTACGAAAATTAAATACATGTTTGAATGTAGAACACTGGTGATGGAGGTAAATCTTTAACAATTAAATACATGTTTGAATGTAGAACACTGGTGATGGAGGTAAAACTACGACAATTAAATACATGTTTGAATGTAGAACACTGGTGATGGAGGTAAACCTTTAACAATTAAATACATGTTTGAATGTAGAGCACTGGTGATGGAGGTAAAACTACGACAATTAAATACATGTTTGAATGTAGAGCACTGGTGATGGAGCTAAAACTTTAACAATTAAATACATGTTTGAATGTAGAGCACTGGTGATGGAGGTAAAACTTTAACAATTAAATACATGTTTGAATGTAGAACACTGGTGATGGAGGTAAAACTTTAAAAATTAAATACATGTTTGAATGTAGAGCACTGGTGATGGAGGTAAAACTTTAACAATTAAATACAGGTTTGAATGTAGAGCACTGGTGATGGAGCTAAAACTTTAACAATTAAATACATGTTTGAATGTAGAGCACTGGTGATGGAGGTAAAACTTTGACAATTAAATACATGTTTGAATGTAGAACACTGGTGATGGAGGTAAAACTACAACAATTAAATACATGTTTGAATGTAGAGCACTGGTGATGGAGGTAAAACTTTAACAATTAAATACATGTTTGAATGTAGAGCACTGGTGATGGAGGTAAAACTTTGACAATTAAATACATGTTTGAATGTAAAACACTGGTGATGGAGGTAAAACTACGACAATTAAATACATGTTTGAATGTAGAACACTGGTGATGGAGGTAAAACTTTAACAATTAAATACATGTTTGAATGTAGAACACTGGTGATGGAGGTAAAACTTTAACAATTAAATACATGTTTGAATGTAGAGCACTGGTGATGGAGCTAAAACTTTAACAATTAAATACATGTTTGAATGTAGAGCACTGGTGATGGAGGTAAAACTTTAACAATTAAATACATGTTTGAATGTAGAACACTGGTGATGGAGGTAAAACTTTGACAATTAAATACATGTTTGAATGTAAAACACTGGTGATGTAGGTAAAACTACAAAAATTAAATACATGTTTGAATGTAGAACACTGGTGATGGAGGTAAAACTTTAACAATTAAATACATGTTTGAATGTAGAACACTGGTGATGGAGGTAAAACTTTAACAATTAAATACAGGTTTGAATGTAGAGCACTGGTGATGGAGCTAAAACTTTAACAATTAAATACATGTTTGAATGTAGAGCACTGGTGATGGAGGTAAAACTTTGACAATTAAATACATGTTTGAATGTAGAACACTGGTGATGGAGGTAAAACTACAACAATTAAATACATGTTTGAATGTAGAGCACTGGTGATGGAGGTAAAACTTTAACAATTAAATACATGTTTGAATGTAGAGCACTGGTGATGGAGGTAAAACTTTGACAATTAAATACATGTTTGAATGTAAAACACTGGTGATGGAGGTAAAACTACGACAATTAAATACATGTTTGAATGTAGAACACTGGTGATGGAGGTAAAACTTTAACAATTAAATACATGTTTGAATGTAGAACACTGGTGATGGAGGTAAAACTTTAACAATTAAATACATGTTTGAATGTAGAGCACTGGTGATGGAGCTAAAACTTTAACAATTAAATACATGTTTGAATGTAGAGCACTGGTGATGGAGGTAAAACTTTAACAATTAAATACATGTTTGAATGTAGAACACTGGTGATGGAGGTAAAACTTTGACAATTAAATACATGTTTGAATGTAAAACACTGGTGATGTAGGTAAAACTACAAAAATTAAATACATGTTTGAATGTAGAACACTGGTGATGGAGGTAAAACTTTAACAATTAAATACATGTTTGAATGTAGAACACTGGTGATGGAGGTAAAACTACGACAATTAAATACATGTTTGAATGTAGAGCACTGGTGATGGAGGTAAAACTACGACAATTAAATACATGTTTGAATGTAGAGCACTGGTGATGGAGCTAAAACTTTAACAATTAAATACATGTTTGAATGTAGAACACTGGTGATGGAGGTAAAACTTTAAAAATTAAATACATGTTTGAATGTAGAGCACTGGTGATGGAGGTAAAACTTTAACAATTAAATACAGGTTTGAATGTAGAGCACTGGTGATGGAGCTAAAACTTTAACAATTAAATACATGTTTGAATGTAGAGCACTGGTGATGGAGGTAAAACTTTGACAATTAAATACATGTTTGAATGTAGAACACTGGTGATGGAGGTAAAACTACAACAATTAAATACATGTTTGAATGTAGAGCACTGGTGATGGAGGTAAAACTTTAACAATTAAATACATGTTTGAATGTAGAGCACTGGTGATGGAGGTAAAACTTTGACAATTAAATACATGTTTGAATGTAAAACACTGGTGATGGAGGTAAAACTACGACAATTAAATACATGTTTGAATGTAGAACACTGGTGATGGAGGTAAAACTTTAACAATTAAATACATGTTTGAATGTAGAACACTGGTGATGGAGGTAAAACTACGACAATTAAATACATGTTTGAATGTAGAGCACTGGTGATGGAGGTAAAACTTTAACAATTAAATACATGTTTGAATGTAGAACACAGGTGATGGAGGTAAAACTACGACAATTAAATACATGTTTGAATGTAGAGCACTGGTGATGGAGCTAAAACTTTAACAATTAAATACATGTTTGAATGTAGAGCACTGGTGATGGAGGTAAAACTTTGACAATTAAATACATGTTTGAATGTAAAACACTGGTGATGGAGGTAAAACTACGACAATTAAATACATGTTTGAATGTAGAACACTGGTGATGGAGGTAAAACTTTAACAATTAAATACATGTTTGAATGTAGAACACTGGTGATGGAGGTAAAACTACGCCAATTAAATACATGTTTGAATGTAGAACACTGGTGATGGAGGTAAAACTTTAACAATTAAATACATGTTTGAATGTAGAGCACTGGTGATGGAGCTAAAACTTTAACAATTAAATACATGTTTGAATGTAGAGCACTGGTGATGGAGGTAAAACTTTAACAATTAAATACATGTTTGAATGTAGAGCACTGGTGATGGAGGTAAAACTTTAACAATTAAATACATGTTTGAATGTAGAGCACTGGTGATGGAGCTAAAACTTTAACAATTAAATACATGTTTGAATGTAGAGCACTGGTGATGGAGGTAAAACTTTAACAATTAAATAAATGTTTGAATGTAGAACACTGGTGATGGAGGTAAAACTACAACAATTAAATACATGTTTGAATGTAGAGCACTGGTGATGGAGGTAAAACTTTAACAATTAAATACATGTTTGAATGTAGAACACTGGTGATGGAGGTAAAACTTTGACAATTAAATACATGTTTGAATGTAAAACACTGGTGATGTAGGTAAAACTACGAAAATTAAATACATGTTTGAATGTAGAACACTGGTGATGGAGGTAAAACTTTAACAATTAAATACATGTTTGAATGTAGAACACTGGTGATGGAGGTAAAACTACGACAATTAAATACATGTTTGAATGTAGAACACTGGTGATGGAGGTAAACCTTTAACAATTAAATACATGTTTGAATGTAGAGCACTGGTGATGGAGGTAAAACTACGACAATTAAATACATGTTTGAATGTAGAGCACTGGTGATGGAGCTAAAACTTTAACAATTAAATACATGTTTGAATGTAGAGCACTGGTGATGGAGGTAAAACTTTAACAATTAAATACATGTTTGAATGTAGAACACTGGTGATGGAGGTAAAACTTTAAAAATTAAATACATGTTTGAATGTAGAGCACTGGTGATGGAGGTAAAACTTTAACAATTAAATACATGTTTGAATGTAGAGCACTGGTGATGGAGCTAAAACTTTAACAATTAAATACATGTTTGAATGTAGAGCACTGGTGATGGAGGTAAAACTTTGACAATTAAATACATGTTTGAATGTAGAACACTGGTGATGGAGGTAAAACTACAACAATTAAATACATGTTTGAATGTAGAGCACTGGTGATGGAGGTAAAACTTTAACAATTAAATACATGTTTGAATGTAGAGCACTGGTGATGGAGGTAAAACTTTGACAATTAAATACATGTTTGAATGTAAAACACTGGTGATGGAGGTAAAACTACGACAATTAAATACATGTTTGAATGTAGAACACTGGTGATGGAGGTAAAACTTTAACAATTAAATACATGTTTGAATGTAAAACACTGGTGATGGAGGTAAAACTACGACAATTAAATACATGTTTGAATGTAGAACACTGGTGATGGAGGTAAAACTTTAACAATTAAATACATGTTTGAATGTAGAACACTGGTGATGGAGGTAAAACTACGCCAATTAAATACATGTTTGAATGTAGAACACTGGTGATGGAGGTAAAACTTTAACAATTAAATACATGTTTGAATGTAGAGCACTGGTGATGGAGCTAAAACTTTAACAATTAAATACATGTTTGAATGTAGAGCACTGGTGATGGAGGTAAAACTTTAACAATTAAATACATGTTTGAATGTAGAGCACTGGTGATGGAGGTAAAACTTTAACAATTAAATACATGTTTGAATGTAGAGCACTGGTGATGGAGCTAAAACTTTAACAATTAAATACATGTTTGAATGTAGAGCACTGGTGATGGAGGTAAAACTTTAACAATTAAATAAATGTTTGAATGTAGAACACTGGTGATGGAGGTAAAACTACAACAATTAAATACATGTTTGAATGTAGAGCACTGGTGATGGAGCTAAAACTTTAACAATTAAATACATGTTTGAATGTAGAGCACTGGTGATGGAGGTAAAACTTTAACAATTAAATACATGTTTGAATGTAGAACACTGGTGATGGAGGTAAAACTTTGACAATTAAATACATGTTTGAATGTAAAACACTGGTGATGTAGGTAAAACTACGAAAATTAAATACATGTTTGAATGTAGAACACTGGTGATGGAGGTAAAACTTTAACAATTAAATACAGGTTTGAATGTAGAACACTGGTGATGGAGGTAAAACTACGACAATTAAATACATGTTTGAATGTAGAACACTGGTGATGGAGGTAAACCTTTAACAATTAAATACATGTTTGAATGTAGAGCACTGGTGATGGAGGTAAAACTACGACAATTAAATACATGTTTGAATGTAGAGCACTGGTGATGGAGCTAAAACTTTAACAATTAAATACATGTTTGAATGTAGAGCACTGGTGATGGAGGTAAAACTTTAACAATTAAATACATGTTTGAATGTAGAACACTGGTGATGGAGGTAAAACTTTAAAAATTAAATACATGTTTGAATGTAGAGCACTGGTGATGGAGGTAAAACTTTAACAATTAAATACATGTTTGAATGTAGAGCACTGGTGATGGAGCTAAAACTTTAACAATTAAATACATGTTTGAATGTAGAGCACTGGTGATGGAGGTAAAACTTTGACAATTAAATACATGTTTGAATGTAGAACACTGGTGATGGAGGTAAAACTACAACAATTAAATACATGTTTGAATGTAGAGCACTGGTGATGGAGGTAAAACTTTAACAATTAAATACATGTTTGAATGTAAAACACTGGTGATGGAGGTAAAACTACGACAATTAAATACATGTTTGAATGTAGAACACTGGTGATGGAGGTAAAACTTTAACAATTAAATACATGTTTGAATGTAGAACACTGGTGATGGAGGTAAAACTACGACAATTAAAAACATGTTTGAATGTAGAACACTGGTGATGGAGGTAAAACTTTAACAATTAAATAAATGTTTGAATGTAGAACACAGGTGATGGAGGTAAAACTACGACAATTAAATACATGTTTGAATGTAGAGCACTGGTGATGGAGCTAAAACTTTAACAATTAAATACATGTTTGAATGTAGAGCACTGGTGATGGAGGTAAAACTTTAACAATTAAATACATGTTTGAATGTAGAGCACTGGTGATGGAGCTAAAATTTTAACAATTAAATACATGTTTGAATGTAGAGCACTGGTGATGGAGGTAAAACTACGACAATTAAATACATGTTTGAATGTAGAACACTGGTGATGGAGGTAAAACTACAACAATTAAATACATGTTTGAATGTAGAGCACTGGTGATGGAGCTAAAACTTTAACAATTAAATACATGTTTGAATGTAGAGCACTGGTGATGGAGGTAAAACTTTAACAATTAAATACATGTTTGAATGTAGAGCACTGGTGATGGAGCTAAAACTTTAACAATTAAATACATGTTTGAATGTAGAGCACTGGTGATGGAGGTAAAACTTTAACAATTAAATACATGTTTGAATGTAGAGCACTGGTGATGGAGGTAAAACTTTAACAATTAAATACATGTTTGAATGTAGAGCACTGGTGATGGAGGTAAAACTTTAACAATTAAATACATGTTTGAATGTAGAACACTGGTGATGGAGGTAAAACTACGACAATTAAATACATGTTTGAATGTAGAGCACTGGTGATGGAGCTAAAACTTTAACAATTAAATACATGTTTGAATGTAGAGCACTGGTGATGGAGGTAAAACTACGACAATTAAAAACATGTTTGAATGTAGAGCACTGGTGATGGAGCTAAAACTTTAACAATTAAATACATGTTTGAATGTAGAGCACTGGTGATGGAGGTAAAACTTTAACAATTAAATACATGTTTGAATGTAGAGCACTGGTGATGGAGGTAAAACTTTAACAATTAAATACATGTTTGAATGTAGAGCACTGGTGATGGAGGTAAAACTTTAACAATTAAATACATGTTTGAATGTAGAACACTGGTGATGGAGGTAAAACTACGACAATTAAATACATGTTTGAATGTAGAGCACTGGTGATGGAGCTAAAACTTTAACAATTAAATACATGTTTGAATGTAGAGCACTGGTGATGGAGGTAAAACTTTAACAATTAAATACATGTTTGAATGTAGAGCACTGGTGATGGAGGTAAAACTTTAACAATTAAATACATGTTTGAATGTAGAGCACTGGTGATGGAGGTAAAACTTTGACAATTAAATACATGTTTGAATGTAAAACACTGGTGATGGAGGTAAAACTACGACAATTAAATACATGTTTGAATGTAGAACACTGGTGATGGAGGTAAAACTACGACAATTAAATACATGTTTGAATGTAGAACACTGGTGATGGAGGTAAAACTTTAACAATTAAATACATGTTTGAATGTAAAACACTGGTGATGGAGGTAAAACTACGACAATTAAATACATGTTTGAATGTAGAACACTGGTGATGGAGGTAAAACTTTAACAATTAAATACATGTTTGAATGTAGAACACTGGTGATGGAGGTAAAACTACGCCAATTAAATACATGTTTGAATGTAGAACACTGGTGATGGAGGTAAAACTTTAACAATTAAATACATGTTTGAATGTAGAGCACTGGTGATGGAGCTAAAACTTTAACAATTAAATACATGTTTGAATGTAGAACACAGGTGATGGAGGTAAAACTACGACAATTAAATACATGTTTGAATGTAGAGCACTGGTGATGGAGCTAAAACTTTAACAATTAAATACATGTTTGAATGTAGAGCACTGGTGATGGAGGTAAAACTTTAACAATTAAATACATGTTTGAATGTAGAGCACTGGTGATGGAGCTAAAAATATAACAATTAAATACATGTTTGAATGTAGAGCACTGGTGATGGAGGTAAAACTTTAACAATTAAATACATTTTTGAATGTAAAACACTGGTGATGGAGGTAAAACTACGACAATTAAATACATGTTTGAATGTAGAACACTGGTGATGGAGGTAAAACTACGACAATTAAATACATGTTTGAATGTAGAACACTGGTGATGGAGGTAAAACTTTAACAATTAAATACATGTTTGAATGTAAAACACTGGTGATGGAGGTAAAACTACGACAATTAAATACATGTTTGAATGTAGAACACTGGTGATGGAGGTAAAACTTTAACAATTAAATACATGTTTGAATGTAGAACACTGGTGATGGAGGTAAAACTACGCCAATTAAATACATGTTTGAATGTAGAACACTGGTGATGGAGGTAAAACTTTAACAATTAAATACATGTTTGAATGTAGAGCACTGGTGATGGAGCTAAAACTTTAACAATTAAATACATGTTTGAATGTAGAGCACTGGTGATGGAGGTAAAACTTTAACAATTAAATACATGTTTGAATGTAGAGCACTGGTGATGGAGGTAAAACTTTAACAATTAAATACATGTTTGAATGTAGAACACTGGTGATGGAGCTAAAACTTTAACAATTAAATACATGTTTGAATGTAGAGCACTGGTGATGGAGGTAAAACTTTAACAATTAAATAAATGTTTGAATGTAGAACACTGGTGATGGAGGTAAAACTAAAACAATTAAATACATGTTTGAATGTAGAGCACTGGTGATGGAGCTAAAACTTTAACAATTAAATACATGTTTGAATGTAGAGCACTGGTGATGGAGGTAAAACTTTAACAATTAAATACATGTTTGAATGTAGAGCACTGGTGATGGAGCTAAAATTTTAACAATTAAATACATGTTTGAATGTAGAGCACTGGTGATGGAGGTAAAACTACGACAATTAAATACATGTTTGAATGTAGAACACTGGTGATGGAGGTAAAACTTTAACAATTAAATACATGTTTGAATGTAGAACACTGGTGATGGAGGTAAAACTACAACAATTAAATACATGTTTGAATGTAGAGCACTGGTGATGGAGCTAAAACTTTAACAATTAAATACATGTTTGAATGTAGAGCACTGGTGATGGAGGTAAAACTTTAACAATTAAATACATGTTTGAATGTAGAGCACTGGTGATGGAGCTAAAACTTTAACAATTAAATACATGTTTGAATGTAGAGCACTGGTGATGGAGGTAAAACTTTAACAATTAAATACATGTTTGAATGTAGAGCACTGGTGATGGAGGTAAAACTTTGACAATTAAATACATGTTTGAATGTAGAACACTGGTGATGGAGGTAAAACTACAACAATTAAATACATGTTTGAATGTAGAGCACTGGTGATGGAGGTAAAACTTTAACAATTAAATACATGTTTGAATGTAGAGCACTGGTGATGGAGCTAAAACTTTAACAATTAAATACATGTTTGAATGTAGAGCACTGGTGATGGAGGTAAAACTTTGACAATTAAATACATGTTTGAATGTAGAACACTGGTGATGGAGGTAAAACTACAACAATTAAATACATGTTTGAATGTAGAGCACTGGTGATGGAGGTAAAACTTTAACAATTAAATACATGTTTGAATGTAAAACACTGGTGATGTAGGTAAAACTACGACAATTAAATACATGTTTGAATGTAGAACACTGGTGATGGAGGTAAAACTTTAACAATTAAATACATGTTTGAATGTAGAACACTGGTGATGGAGGTAAAACTACGACAATTAAAAACATGTTTGAATGTAGAACACTGGTGATGGAGGTAAAACTTTAACAATTAAATAAATGTTTGAATGTAGAACACAGGTGATGGAGGTAAAACTACGACAATTAAATACATGTTTGAATGTAGAGCACTGGTGATGGAGCTAAAACTTTAACAATTAAATACATGTTTGAATGTAGAGCACTGGTGATGGAGGTAAAACTTTAACAATTAAATACATGTTTGAATGTAGAGCACTGGTGATGGAGCTAAAATTTTAACAATTAAATACATGTTTGAATGTAGAGCACTGGTGATGGAGGTAAAACTACGACAATTAAATACATGTTTGAATGTAGAACACTGGTGATGGAGGTAAAACTTTAACAATTAAATACATGTTTGAATGTAGAACACTGGTGATGGAGGTAAAACTACAACAATTAAATACATGTTTGAATGTAGAGCACTGGTGATGGAGCTAAAACTTTAACAATTAAATACATGTTTGAATGTAGAGCACTGGTGATGGAGGTAAAACTTTAACAATTAAATACATGTTTGAATGTAGAGCACTGGTGATGGAGCTAAAACTTTAACAATTAAATACATGTTTGAATGTAGAGCACTGGTGATGGAGGTAAAACTTTAACAATTAAATACATGTTTGAATGTAGAGCACTGGTGATGGAGGTAAAACTTTAACAATTAAATACATGTTTGAATGTAGAGCACTGGTGATGGAGGTAAAACTTTAACAATTAAATACATGTTTGAATGTAGAACACTGGTGATGGAGGTAAAACTACGACAATTAAATACATGTTTGAATGTAGAGCACTGGTGATGGAGCTAAAACTTTAACAATTAAATACATGTTTGAATGTAGAGCACTGGTGATGGAGGTAAAACTACGACAATTAAAAACATGTTTGAATGTAGAGCACTGGTGATGGAGCTAAAACTTTAACAATTAAATACATGTTTGAATGTAGAGCACTGGTGATGGAGGTAAAACTTTAACAATTAAATACATGTTTGAATGTAGAGCACTGGTGATGGAGGTAAAACTTTAACAATTAAATACATGTTTGAATGTAGAGCACTGGTGATGGAGGTAAAACTTTAACAATTAAATACATGTTTGAATGTAGAACACTGGTGATGGAGGTAAAACTACGACAATTAAATACATGTTTGAATGTAGAGCACTGGTGATGGAGCTAAAACTTTAACAATTAAATACATGTTTGAATGTAGAGCACTGGTGATGGAGGTAAAACTTTAACAATTAAATACATGTTTGAATGTAGAGCACTGGTGATGGAGGTAAAACTTTAACAATTAAATACATGTTTGAATGTAGAGCACTGGTGATGGAGGTAAAACTTTGACAATTAAATACATTTTTGAATGTAAAACACTGGTGATGGAGGTAAAACTACGACAATTAAATACATGTTTGAATGTAGAACACTGGTGATGGAGGTAAAACTACGACAATTAAATACATGTTTGAATGTAGAACACTGGTGATGGAGGTAAAACTTTAACAATTAAATACATGTTTGAATGTAAAACACTGGTGATGGAGGTAAAACTACGACAATTAAATACATGTTTGAATGTAGAACACTGGTGATGGAGGTAAAACTTTAACAATTAAATACATGTTTGAATGTAGAACACTGGTGATGGAGGTAAAACTACGCCAATTAAATACATGTTTGAATGTAGAACACTGGTGATGGAGGTAAAACTTTAACAATTAAATACATGTTTGAATGTAGAGCACTGGTGATGGAGCTAAAACTTTAACAATTAAATACATGTTTGAATGTAGAACACAGGTGATGGAGGTAAAACTACGACAATTAAATACATGTTTGAATGTAGAGCACTGGTGATGGAGCTAAAACTTTAACAATTAAATACATGTTTGAATGTAGAGCACTGGTGATGGAGGTAAAACTTTAACAATTAAATACATGTTTGAATGTAGAGCACTGGTGATGGAGCTAAAAATTTAACAATTAAATACATGTTTGAATGTAGAGCACTGGTGATGGAGGTAAAACTTTAACAATTAAATACATTTTTGAATGTAAAACACTGGTGATGGAGGTAAAACTACGACAATTAAATACATGTTTGAATGTAGAACACTGGTGATGGAGGTAAAACTACGACAATTAAATACATGTTTGAATGTAGAACACTGGTGATGGAGGTAAAACTTTAACAATTAAATACATGTTTGAATGTAAAACACTGGTGATGGAGGTAAAACTACGACAATTAAATACATGTTTGAATGTAGAACACTGGTGATGGAGGTAAAACTTTAACAATTAAATACATGTTTGAATGTAGAGCACTGGTGATGGAGGTAAAACTACGCCAATTAAATACATGTTTGAATGTAGAACACTGGTGATGGAGGTAAAACTTTAACAATTAAATACATGTTTGAATGTAGAGCACTGGTGATGGAGCTAAAACTTTAACAATTAAATACATGTTTGAATGTAGAGCACTGGTGATGGAGGTAAAACTTTAACAATTAAATACATGTTTGAATGTAGAGCACTGGTGATGGAGGTAAAACTTTAACAATTAAATACATGTTTGAATGTAGAGCACTGGTGATGGAGCTAAAACTTTAACAATTAAATACATGTTTGAATGTAGAGCACTGGTGATGGAGGTAAAACTTTAACAATTAAATAAATGTTTGAATGTAGAACACTGGTGATGGAGGTAAAACTAAAACAATTAAATACATGTTTGAATGTAGAGCACTGGTGATGGAGCTAAAACTTTAACAATTAAATACATGTTTGAATGTAGAGCACTGGTGATGGAGGTAAAACTTTAACAATTAAATACATGTTTGAATGTAGAGCACTGGTGATGGAGCTAAAATTTTAACAATTAAATACATGTTTGAATGTAGAGCACTGGTGATGGAGGTAAAACTACGACAATTAAATACATGTTTGAATGTAGAACACTGGTGATGGAGGTAAAACTTTAACAATTAAATACATGTTTGAATGTAGAACACTGGTGATGGAGGTAAAACTACAACAATTAAATACATGTTTGAATGTAGAGCACTGGTGATGGAGCTAAAACTTTAACAATTAAATACATGTTTGAATGTAGAGCACTGGTGATGGAGGTAAAACTTTAACAATTAAATACATGTTTGAATGTAGAGCACTGGTGATGGAGCTAAAACTTTAACAATTAAATACATGTTTGAATGTAGAGCACTGGTGATGGAGGTAAAACTTTAACAATTAAATACATGTTTGAATGTAGAGCACTGGTGATGGAGGTAAAACTTTAACAATTAAATACATGTTTGAATGTAGAGCACTGGTGATGGAGGTAAAACTTTAACAATTAAATACATGTTTGAATGTAAAACACTGGTGATGGAGGTAAAACTACGACAATTAAATACATGTTTGAATGTAGAACACTGGTGATGGAGGTAAAACTACGACAATTAAATACATGTTTGAATGTAGAACACTGGTGATGGAGGTAAAACTTTAACAATTAAATACATGTTTGAATGTAAAACACTGGTGATGGAGGTAAAACTACGACAATTAAATACATGTTTGAATGTAGAACACTGGTGATGGAGGTAAAACTTTAACAATTAAATACATGTTTGAATGTAGAACACTGGTGATGGAGGTAAAACTACGCCAATTAAATACATGTTTGAATGTAGAACACTGGTGATGGAGGTAAAACTTTAACAATTAAATACATGTTTGAATGTAGAGCACTGGTGATGGAGCTAAAACTTTAACAATTAAATACATGTTTGAATGTAGAGCACTGGTGATGGAGGTAAAACTTTAACAATTAAATACATGTTTGAATGTAGAGCACTGGTGATGGAGGTAAAACTTTAACAATTAAATACATGTTTGAATGTAGAGCACTGGTGATGGAGCTAAAACTTTAACAATTAAATACATGTTTGAATGTAGAGCACTGGTGATGGAGGTAAAACTTTAACAATTAAATAAATGTTTGAATGTAGAACACTGGTGATGGAGGTAAAACTACAACAATTAAATACATGTTTGAATGTAGAGCACTGGTGATGGAGCTAAAACTTTAACAATTAAAAACATGTTTGAATGTAGAGCACTGGTGATGGAGGTAAAACTTTAACAATTAAATACATGTTTGAATGTAGAACACTGGTGATGGAGGTAAAACTTTGACAATTAAATACATGTTTGAATGTAGAACACTGGTGATGGAGGTAAAACTTTAACAATTAAATACATGTTTGAATGTAAAACACTGGTGATGGAGGTAAAACTACGACAATTAAATACATGTTTGAATGTAGAACACTGGTGATGGAGGTAAAACTTTAACAATTAAATACATGTTTGAATGTAGAACACTGGTGATGGAGGTAAAACTACGCCAATTAAATACATGTTTGAATGTAGAACACTGGTGATGGAGGTAAAACTTTAACAATTAAATACATGTTTGAATGTAGAGCACTGGTGATGGAGCTAAAACTTTAACAATTAAATACATGTTTGAATGTAGAGCACTGGTGATGGAGGTAAAACTTTAACAATTAAATACATGTTTGAATGTAGAGCACTGGTGATGGAGGTAAAACTTTAACAATTAAATACATGTTTGAATGTAGAGCACTGGTGATGGAGCTAAAACTTTAACAATTAAATACATGTTTGAATGTAGAGCACTGGTGATGGAGGTAAAACTTTAACAATTAAATAAATGTTTGAATGTAGAACACTGGTGATGGAGGTAAAACTACAACAATTAAATACATGTTTGAATGTAGAGCACTGGTGATGGAGCTAAAACTTTAACAATTAAAAACATGTTTGAATGTAGAGCACTGGTGATGGAGGTAAAACTTTAACAATTAAATACATGTTTGAATGTAGAACACTGGTGATGGAGGTAAAACTTTGACAATTAAATACATGTTTGAATGTAAAACACTGGTGATGTAGGTAAAACTACGAAAATTAAATACATGTTTGAATGTAGAACACTGGTGATGGAGGTAAAACTTTAACAATTAAATACATGTTTGAATGTAGAACACTGGTGATGGAGGTAAAACTACGACAATTAAATACATGTTTGAATGTAGAACACTGGTGATGGAGGTAAACCTTTAACAATTAAATACATGTTTGAATGTAGAGCACTAGTGATGGAGGTAAAACTACGACAATTAAAAACATGTTTGAATGTAGAGCACTGGTGATGGAGCTAAAACTTTAACAATTAAATACATGTTTGAATGTAGAGCACTGGTGATGGAGGTAAAACTTTAACAATTAAATACATGTTTGAATGTAGAACACTGGTGATGGAGGTAAAACTTTAAAAAATAAATACATGTTTGAATGTAGAGCACTGGTGATGGAGGTAAAACTTTAACAATTAAATACATGTTTGAATGTAGAGCACTGGTGATGGAGCTAAAACTTTAACAATTAAATACATGTTTGAATGTAGAGCATTGGTGATGGAGGTAAAACTTTGACAATTAAATACATGTTTGAATGTAGAACACTGGTGATGGAGGTAAAACTACAACAATTAAATACATGTTTGAATGTAGAGCACTGGTGATGGAGGTAAAACTTTAACAATTAAATACATGTTTGAATGTAGAGCACTGGTGATGGAGGTAAAACTTTGACAATTAAATACATGTTTGAATGTAAAACACTGGTGATGGAGGTAAAACTACGACAATTAAATACATGTTTGAATGTAGAACACTGGTGATGGAGGTATAACTTTAACAATTAAATACATGTTTGAATGTAGAACACTGGTGATGGAGGTAAAACTACGACAATTAAAAACATGTTTGAATGTAGAACACTGGTGATGGAGGTAAAACTTTAACAATTAAATAAATGTTTGAATGTAGAACACAGGTGATGGAGGTAAAACTACGACAATTAAATACATGTTTGAATGTAGAGCACTGGTGATGGAGCTAAAACTTTAACAATTAAATACATGTTTGAATGTAGAGCACTGGTGATGGAGGTAAAACTTTAACAATTAAATACATGTTTGAATGTAGAGCACTGGTGATGGAGCTAAAATTTTAACAATTAAATACATGTTTGAATGTAGAGCACTGGTGATGGAGGTAAAACTACGACAATTAAATACATGTTTGAATGTAGAACACTGGTGATGGAGGTAAAACTTTAACAATTAAATACATGTTTGAATGTAGAACACTGGTGATGGAGGTAAAACTACAACAATTAAATACATGTTTGAATGTAGAGCACTGGTGATGGAGCTAAAACTTTAACAATTAAATACATGTTTGAATGTAGAGCACTGGTGATGGAGGTAAAACTTTAACAATTAAATACATGTTTGAATGTAGAGCACTGGTGATGGAGCTAAAACTTTGACAATTAAATACATTTTTGAATGTAAAACACTGGTGATGGAGGTAAAACTACGACAATTAAATACATGTTTGAATGTAGAACACTGGTGATGGAGGTAAAACTTTAACAATTAAATACATGTTTGAATGTAGAACACTGGTGATGGAGGTAAAACTACGACAATTAAATACATGTTTGAATGTAGAACACTGGTGATGGAGGTAAAACTTTAACAATTAAATACATGTTTGAATGTAGAACACTGGTGATGGAGGTAAAACTACGACAATTAAATACATGTTTGAATGTAGAGCACTGGTGATGGAGCTAAAACTTTAACAATTAAATACATATTTGAATGTAGAGCACTGGTGATGGAGGTAAAACTTTAACAATTAAATACATGTTTGAATGTAGAACACTGGTGATGGAGGTAAAACTTTAACAATTAAATACATGTTTGAATGTAGAGCACTGGTGATGGAGGTAAAACTTTAACAATTAAATACATGTTTGAATGTAGAGCACTGGTGATGGAGCTAAAACTTTAACAATTAAATACATGTTTGAATGTAGAGCACTGGTGATGGAGGTAAAACTTTAACAATTAAATACATGTTTGAATGTAGAGCACTGGTGATGGAGCTAAAACTTTAACAATTAAATACATGTTTGAATGTAGAGCACTGGTGATGGAGGTAAAACTTTGACAATTAAATACATGTTTGAATGTAGAACACTGGTGATGGAGGTAAAACTACAACAATTAAATACATGTTTGAATGTAGAGCACTGGTGATGGAGGTAAAACTTTAACAATTAAATACATGTTTGAATGTAAAACACTGGTGATGGAGGTAAAACTACGACAATTAAATACATGTTTGAATGTAGAACACTGGTGATGGAGGTAAAACTTTAACAATTAAATACATGTTTGAATGTAGAACACTGGTGATGGAGGTAAAACTACGACAATTAAAAACATGTTTGAATGTAGAACACTGGTGATGGAGGTAAAACTTTAACAATTAAATAAATGTTTGAATGTAGAACACAGGTGATAGAGGTAAAACTACGACAATTAAATACATGTTTGAATGTAGAGCACTGGTGATGGAGCTAAAACTTTAACAATTAAATACATGTTTGAATGTAGAGCACTGGTGATGGAGGTAAAACTTTAACAATTAAATACATGTTTGAATGTAGAGCACTGGTGATGGAGCTAAAATTTTAACAATTAAATACATGTTTGAATGTAGAGCACTGGTGATGGAGGTAAAACTACGACAATTAAATACATGTTTGAATGTAGAACACTGGTGATGGAGGTAAAACTTTAACAATTAAATACATGTTTGAATGTAGAACACTGGTGATGGAGGTAAAACTACAACAATTAAATACATGTTTGAATGTAGAGCACTGGTGATGGAGCTAAAACTTTAACAATTAAATACATGTTTGAATGTAGAGCACTGGTGATGGAGGTAAAACTTTAACAATTAAATACATGTTTGAATGTAGAGCACTGGTGATGGAGCTAAAACTTTAACAATTAAATACATGTTTGAATGTAGAGCACTGGTGATGGAGGTAAAACTTTAACAATTAAATACATGTTTGAATGTAGAGCACTGGTGATGGAGGTAAAACTTTAACAATTAAATACATGTTTGAATGTAGAGCACTGGTGATGGAGGTAAAACTTTAACAATTAAATACATGTTTGAATGTAGAACACTGGTGATGGAGGTAAAACTACGACAATTAAATACATGTTTGAATGTAGAGCACTGGTGATGGAGCTAAAACTTTAACAATTAAATACATGTTTGAATGTAGAGCACTGGTGATGGAGGTAAAACTACGACAATTAAAAACATGTTTGAATGTAGAGCACTGGTGATGGAGCTAAAACTTTAACAATTAAATACATGTTTGAATGTAGAGCACTGGTGATGGAGGTAAAACTTTAACAATTAAATACATGTTTGAATGTAGAGCACTGGTGATGGAGGTAAAACTTTAACAATTAAATACATGTTTGAATGTAGAGCACTGGTGATGGAGGTAAAACTTTAACAATTAAATACATGTTTGAATGTAGAACACTGGTGATGGAGGTAAAACTACGACAATTAAATACATGTTTGAATGTAGAGCACTGGTGATGGAGCTAAAACTTTAACAATTAAATACATGTTTGAATGTAGAGCACTGGTGATGGAGGTAAAACTTTAACAATTAAATACATGTTTGAATGTAGAGCACTGGTGATGGAGGTAAAACTTTAACAATTAAATACATGTTTGAATGTAGAGCACTGGTGATGGAGGTAAAACTTTGACAATTAAATACATTTTTGAATGTAAAACACTGGTGATGGAGGTAAAACTACGACAATTAAATACATGTTTGAATGTAGAACACTGGTGATGGAGGTAAAACTACGACAATTAAATACATGTTTGAATGTAGAACACTGGTGATGGAGGTAAAACTTTAACAATTAAATACATGTTTGAATGTAAAACACTGGTGATGGAGGTAAAACTACGACAATTAAATACATGTTTGAATGTAGAACACTGGTGATGGAGGTAAAACTTTAACAATTAAATACATGTTTGAATGTAGAACACTGGTGATGGAGGTAAAACTACGCCAATTAAATACATGTTTGAATGTAGAACACTGGTGATGGAGGTAAAACTTTAACAATTAAATACATGTTTGAATGTAGAGCACTGGTGATGGAGCTAAAACTTTAACAATTAAATACATGTTTGAATGTAGAACACAGGTGATGGAGGTAAAACTATGACAATTAAATACATGTTTGAATGTAGAGCACTGGTGATGGAGCTAAAACTTTAACAATTAAATACATGTTTGAATGTAGAGCACTGGTGATGGAGGTAAAACTTTAACAATTAAATACATGTTTGAATGTAGAGCACTGGTGATGGAGCTAAAAATTTAACAATTAAATACATGTTTGAATGTAGAGCACTGGTGATGGAGGTAAAACTTTAACAATTAAATACATTTTTGAATGTAAAACACTGGTGATGGAGGTAAAACTACGACAATTAAATACATGTTTGAATGTAGAACACTGGTGATGGAGGTAAAACTACGACAATTAAATACATGTTTGAATGTAGAACACTGGTGATGGAGGTAAAACTTTAACAATTAAATACATGTTTGAATGTAAAACACTGGTGATGGAGGTAAAACTACGACAATTAAATACATGTTTGAATGTAGAACACTGGTGATGGAGGTAAAACTTTAACAATTAAATACATGTTTGAATGTAGAACACTGGTGATGGAGGTAAAACTACGCCAATTAAATACATGTTTGAATGTAGAACACTGGTGATGGAGGTAAAACTTTAACAATTAAATACATGTTTGAATGTAGAGCACTGGTGATGGAGCTAAAACTTTAACAATTAAATACATGTTTGAATGTAGAGCACTGGTGATGGAGGTAAAACTTTAACAATTAAATACATGTTTGAATGTAGAGCACTGGTGATGGAGGTAAAACTTTAACAATTAAATACATGTTTGAATGTAGAGCACTGGTGATGGAGCTAAAACTTTATCAATTAAATACATGTTTGAATGTAGAGCACTGGTGATGGAGGTAAAACTTTAACAATTAAATAAATGTTTGAATGTAGAACACTGGTGATGGAGGTAAAACTAAAACAATTAAATACATGTTTGAATGTAGAGCACTGGTGATGGAGCTAAAACTTTAACAATTAAATACATGTTTGAATGTAGAGCACTGGTGATGGAGCTAAAACTTTAACAATTAAATACATGTTTGAATGTAGAGCACTGGTGATGGAGGTAAAACTTTAACAATTAAATACATGTTTGAATGTAGAGCACTGGTGATGGAGCTAAAATTTTAACAATTAAATACATGTTTGAATGTAGAACACTGGTGATGGAGGTAAAACTTTAACAATTAAATACATGTTTGAATGTAGAACACTGGTGATGGAGGTAAAACTACAACAATTAAATACATGTTTGAATGTAGAGCACTGGTGATGGAGCTAAAACTTTAACAATTAAATACATGTTTGAATGTAGAGCACTGGTGATGGAGGTAAAACTTTAACAATTAAATACATGTTTGAATGTAGAGCACTGGTGATGGAGCTAAAACTTTAACAATTAAATACATGTTTGAATGTAGAGCACTGGTGATGGAGGTAAAACTTTAACAATTAAATACATGTTTGAATGTAGAGCACTGGTGATGGAGGTAAAACTTTAACAATTAAATACATGTTTGAATGTAGAGCACTGGTGATGGAGGTAAAACTTTAACAATTAAATACATGTTTGAATGTAGAACACTGGTGATGGAGGTAAAACTACGACAATTAAATACATGTTTGAATGTAGAGCACTGGTGATGGAGCTAAAACTTTAACAATTAAATACATGTTTGAATGTAGAGCACTGGTGATGGAGGTAAAACTTTAACAATTAAATACATGTTTGAATGTAGAGCACTGGTGATGGAGGTAAAACTTTAACAATTAAATACATGTTTGAATGTAGAGCACTGGTGATGGAGGTAAAACTTTGACAATTAAATACATTTTTGAATGTAAAACACTGGTGATGGAGGTAAAACTACGACAATTAAATACATGTTTGAATGTAGAACACTGGTGATGGAGGTAAAACTACGACAATTAAATACATGTTTGAATGTAGAACACTGGTGATGGAGGTAAAACTTTAACAATTAAATACATGTTTGAATGTAAAACACTGGTGATGGAGGTAAAACTACGACAATTAAATACATGTTTGAATGTAGAACACTGGTGATGGAGGTAAAACTTTAACAATTAAATACATGTTTGAATGTAGAACACTGGTGATGGAGGTAAAACTACGCCAATTAAATACATGTTTGAATGTAGAACACTGGTGATGGAGGTAAAACTTTAACAATTAAATACATGTTTGAATGTAGAAAACTGGTGATGGAGCTAAAACTTTAACAATTAAATACATGTTTGAATGTAGAGCACTGGTGATGGAGGTAAAACTTTAACAATTAAATACATGTTTGAATGTAGAGCACTGGTGATGGAGGTAAAACTTTAACAATTAAATACATGTTTGAATGTAGAGCACTGGTGATGGAGCTAAAACTTTAACAATTAAATACATGTTTGAATGTAGAGCACTGGTGATGGAGGTAAAACTTTAACAATTAAATAAATGTTTGAATGTATAACACTGGTGATGGAGGTAAAACTACAACAATTAAATACATGTTTGAATGTAGAGCACTGGTGATGGAGCTAAAACTTTAACAATTAAAAACATGTTTGAATGTAGAGCACTTGTGATGGAGGTAAAACTTTAACAATTAAATACATGTTTGAATGTAGAACACTGGTGATGGAGGTAAAACTTTGACAATTAAATACATGTTTGAATGTAAAACACTGGTGATGTAGGTAAAACTACGAAAATTAAATACATGTTTGAATGTAGAACACTGGTGATGGAGGTAAAACTTTAACAATTAAATACATGTTTGAATGTAGAACACTGGTGATGGAGGTAAAACTACGACAATTAAATACATGTTTGAATGTAGAACACTGGTGATGGAGGTAAACCTTTAACAATTAAATACATGTTTGAATGTAGAGCACTAGTGATGGAGGTAAAACTACGACAATTAAAAACATGTTTGAATGTAGAGCACTGGTGATGGAGCTAAAACTTTAACAATTAAATACATGTTTGAATGTAGAGCACTGGTGATGGAGGTAAAACTTTAACAATTAAATACATGTTTGAATGTAGAACACTGGTGATGGAGGTAAAACTTTAAAAAATAAATACATGTTTGAATGTAGAGCACTGGTGATGGAGGTAAAACTTTAACAATTAAATACATGTTTGAATGTAGAGCACTGGTGATGGAGCTAAAACTTTAACAATTAAATACATGTTTGAATGTAGAGCACTGGTGATGGAGGTAAAACTTTGACAATTAAATACATGTTTGAATGTAGAACACTGGTGATGGAGGTAAAACTACTACAATTAAATACATGTTTGAATGTAGAGCACTGGTGATGGAGGTAAAACTTTAACAATTAAATACATGTTTGAATGTAGAGCACTGGTGATGGAGGTAAAACTTTGACAATTAAATACATGTTTGAATGTAAAACACTGGTGATGGAGGTAAAACTACGACAATTAAATACATGTTTGAATGTAGAACACTGGTGATGGAGGTATAACTTTAACAATTAAATACATGTTTGAATGTAGAACACTGGTGATGGAGGTAAAACTACGACAATTAAAAACATGTTTGAATGTAGAACACTGGTGATGGAGGTAAAACTTTAACAATTAAATAAATGTTTGAATGTAGAACACAGGTGATGGAGGTAAAACTACGACAATTAAATACATGTTTGAATGTAGAGCACTGGTGATGGAGCTAAAACTTTAACAATTAAATACATGTTTGAATGTAGAGCACTGGTGATGGAGGTAAAACTTTAACAATTAAATACATGTTTGAATGTAGAGCACTGGTGATGGAGCTAAAATTTTAACAATTAAATACATGTTTGAATGTAGAGCACTGGTGATGGAGGTAAAACTACGACAATTAAATACATGTTTGATTGTAGAACACTGGTGATGGAGGTAAAACTTTAACAATTAAATACATGTTTGAATGTAGAACACTGGTGATGGAGGTAAAACTACAACAATTAAATACATGTTTGAATGTAGAGCACTGGTGATGGAGCTAAAACTTTAACAATTAAATACATGTTTGAATGTAGAGCACTGGTGATGGAGGTAAAACTTTAACAATTAAATACATGTTTGAATGTAGAGCACTGGTGATGGAGCTAAAACTTTGACAATTAAATACATTTTTGAATGTAAAACACTGGTGATGGAGGTAAAACTACGACAATTAAATACATGTTTGAATGTAGAACACTGGTGATGGAGGTAAAACTTTAACAATTAAATACATGTTTGAATGTAGAACACTGGTGATGGAGGTAAAACTACGACAATTAAATACATGTTTGAATGTAGAACACTGGTGATGGAGGTAAAACTTTAACAATTAAATACATGTTTGAATGTAGAACACTGGTGATGGAGGTAAAACTATGACAATTAAATACATGTTTGAATGTAGAGCACTGGTGATGGAGCTAAAACTTTAACAATTAAATACATATTTGAATGTAGAGCACTGGTGATGGAGGTAAAACTTTAACAATTAAATACATGTTTGAATGTAGAACACTGGTGATGGAGGTAAAACTTTAACAATTAAATACATGTTTGAATGTAGAGCACTGGTGATGGAGGTAAAACTTTAACAATTAAATACATGTTTGAATGTAGAGCACTGGTGATGGAGCTAAAACTTTAACAATTAAATACATGTTTGAATGTAGAGCACTGGTGATGGAGGTAAAACTTTAACAATTAAATACATGTTTGAATGTAGAGCACTGGTGATGGAGCTAAAATTTTAACAATTAAATACATGTTTGAATGTAGAGCACTGGTGATGGAGGTAAAACTACGACAATTAAATACATGTTTGAATGTAGAACACTGGTGATGGAGGTAAAACTTTAACAATTAAATACATGTTTGAATGTAGAACACTGGTGATGGAGGTAAAACTACAACAATTAAATACATGTTTGAATGTAGAGCACTGGTGATGGAGCTAAAACTTTAACAATTAAATACATGTTTGAATGTAGAGCACTGGTGATGGAGGTAAAACTTTAACAATTAAATACATGTTTGAATGTAGAGCACTGGTGATGGAGGTAAAACTTTGACAATTAAATACATTTTTGAATGTAAAACACTGGTGATGGAGGTAAAACTACGACAATTAAATACATGTTTGAATGTAGAACACTGGTGATGGAGGTAAAACTTTAACAATTAAATACATGTTTGAATGTAGAACACTGGTGATGGAGGTAAAACTACGACAATTAAATACATGTTTGAATGTAGAACACTGGTGATGGAGGTAAAACTTTAACAATTAAATACATGTTTGAATGTAGAACACTGGTGATGGAGGTAAAACTACGACAATTAAATACATGTTTGAATGTAGAGCACTGGTGATGGAGCTAAAACTTTAACAATTAAATACATATTTGAATGTAGAGCACTGGTGATGGAGGTAAAACTTTAACAATTAAATACATGTTTGAATGTAGAACACTGGTGATGGAGGTAAAACTTTAACAATTAAATACATGTTTGAATGTAGAGCACTGGTGATGGAGGTAAAACTTTAACAATTAAATACATGTTTGAATGTAGAGCACTGGTGATGGAGCTAAAACTTTAACAATTAAATACATGTTTGAATGTAGAGCACAGGTGATGGAGGTAAAACTTTAACAATTAAATACATGTTTGAATGTAGAACACTGGTGATGGAGGTAAAACTACAACAATTAAATACATGTTTGAATGTAGAGCACTGGTGATGGAGCTAAAACTTTAACAATTAAATACATGTTTGAATGTAGAGCACTGGTGATGGAGGTAAAACTTTAACAATTAAATACATGTTTGAATGTAGAACACTGGTGATGGAGGTAAAACTTTGACAATTAAATACATGTTTGAATGTAAAACACTGGTGATGGAGGTAAAACTACGACAATTAAATACATGTTTGAATGTAGAACACTGGTGATGGAGGTAAAACTTTAACAATTATATACATGTTGGAATGTAGAACACTGGTGATGGAGGTAAAACTACGACAATTAAATACATGTTTGAATGTAGAACACTGGTGATGGAGGTAAAACTTTAACAATTAAATACACGTTTGAATGTAGAACACTGGTGATGGAGGTAAAACTACGACAATTAAATACATGTTTGAATGTAGAGCACTGGTGATGGAGCTAAAACTTTAACAATTAAATACATGTTTGAATGTAGAGCACTGGTGATGGAGGTAAAACTTTAACAATTAAATACATGTTTGAATGTAGAGCACTGGTGATGGAGCTAAAACTTTAACAATTAAATACATGTTTGAATGTAGAGCACTGGTGATGGAGGTAAAACTTTAACAATTAAATACATGTTTGAATGTAGAGCACTGGTGATGGAGGTAAAACTTTAACAATTAAATACATGTTTGAATGTAGAGCACTGGTGATGGAGGTAAAACTTTGACAATTAAATACATGTTTGAATGTAAAACACTGGTGATGGAGGTAAAACTACGACAATTAAATACATGTTTGAATGTAGAACACTGGTGATGGAGGTAAAACTACGACAATTAAATACATGTTTGAATGTAGAACACTGGTGATGGAGGTAAAACTTTAACAATTATATACATGTTGGAATGTAGAACACTGGTGATGGAGGTAAAACTACGACAATTAAATACATGTTTGAATGTAGAACACTGGTGATGGAGGTAAAACTTTAACAATTAAATACACGTTTGAATGTAGAACACTGGTGATGGAGGTAAAACTACGACAATTAAATACATGTTTGAATGTAGAGCACTGGTGATGGAGGTAAAACTTTAACAATTAAATACATGTTTGAATGTAGAGCACTGGTGATGGAGCTAAAACTTTAACAATTAAATACATGTTTGAATGTAGAGCACTGGTGATGGAGCTAAAACTTTAACAATTAAATACATGTTTGAATGTAGAGCACTGGTGATGGAGGTAAAACTTTCACAATTAAATACATGTTTGAATGTAGAGCACTGGTGATGGAGCTAAAACTTTAACAATTAAATACATGTTTGAATGTAGAGCACTGGTGATGGAGGTAAAACTTTGACAATTAAATACATGTTTGAATGTAAAACACTGGTGATGGAGGTAAAACTACCACAATTAAATACATGTTTGAATGTAGAACACTGGTGATGGAGGTAAAACTTTAACAATTAAATACATGTTTGAATGTAGAACACTGGTGATGGAGGTAAAACTACGACAATTAAATACATGTTTGAATGTAGAACACTGGTGATGGAGGTACAACTTTAACAATTAAATACATGTTTGAATGTAGAACACTGGTGATGGAGGTAAAACTACGACAATTAAATACATATTTGAATGTAGAGCACTGGTGATGGAGCTAAAACTTTAACAATTAAATACATGTTTGAATGTAGAGCACTGGTGATGGAGGTAAAACTTTAACAATTAAATACATGTTTGAATGTAGAGCACTGGTGATGGAGCTAAAACTTTAACAATTAAATACATGTTTGAATGTAGAGCACAGGTGATGGAGGTAAAACTTTAACAATTAAATACATGTTTGAATGTAGAACACTGGTGATGGAGGTAAAACTACGACAATTAAATACATGTTTGAATGTAGAACACTGGTGATGGAGGTAAAACTTTAACAATTATATACATGTTGGAATGTAGAACACTGGTGATGGAGGTAAAACTACGACAATTAAATACATGTTTGAATGTAGAACACTGGTGATGGAGGTAAAACTTTAACAATTAAATACACATTTGAATGTAGAACACTGGTGATGGAGGTAAAACTACGACAATTAAATACATGTTTGAATGTAGAGCACTGGTGATGGAGCTAAAACTTTAACAATTAAATACATGTTTGAATGTAGAGCACTGGTGATGGAGGTAAAACTTTAACAATTAAATACATGTTTGAATGTAGAGCACTGGTGATGGAGCTAAAACTTTAACAATTAAATACATGGTTGAATGTAGAGCACTGGTGATGGAGGTAAAACTTTAACAATTAAATACATGTTTGAATGTAGAGCACTGGTGATGGAGGTAAAACTTTAACAATTAAATACATGTTTGAATGTAGAGCACTGGTGATGGAGCTAAAACTTTAACAATTAAATACATTTTTGAATGTAGAGCACTGGTGATGGAGCTAAAACTTTAACAATTAAATACATGTTTGAATGTAGAGCACTGGTGATGGAGGTAAAACTACGACAATTAAAAACATGTTTGAATGTAGAACACTGGTGATGGAGGTAAAACTTTAACAATTAAATAAATGTTTGAATGTAGAACACAGGTGATGGAGGTAAAACTACGACAATTAAATACATGTTTGAATGTAGAGCACTGGTGATGGAGCTAAAACTTTAACAATTAAATACATGTTTGAATGTAGAGCACTGGTGATGGAGGTAAAACTTTAACAATTAAATACATGTTTGAATGTAGAGCACTGGTGATGGAGCTAAAACTTTAACAATTAAATACATGTTTGAATGTAGAGCACTGGTGATGGAGGTAAAACTACGACAATTAAATACATGTTTGAATGTAGAACACTGGTGATGGAGGTAAAACTTTAACAATTAAATACATGTTTGAATGTAGAACACTGGTGATGGAGGTAAAACTACAACAATTAAATACATGTTTGAATGTAGAGCACTGGTGATGGAGCTAAAACTTTAACAATTAAATACATGTTTGAATGTAGAGTACTGGTGATGGAGCTAAAACTTTAACAATTAAATACATATTTGAATGTAGAGCACTGGTGATGGAGGTAAAACTTTAACAATTAAATACATTTTTGAATGTAGAACACTGGTGATGGAGGTAAAACTTTAACAATTAAATACATGTTTGAATGTAGAGCACTGGTGATGGAGGTAAAACTTTAACAATTAAATACATGTTTGAATGTAGAGCACTGGTGATGGAGCTAAAACTTTAACAATTAAATACATGTTTGAATGTAGAGCACAGGTGATGGAGGTAAAACTTTAACAATTAAATACATGTTTGAATGTAGAACACTGGTGATGGAGGTAAAACTACAACAATTAAATACATGTTTGAATGTAGAGCACTGGTGATGGAGGTAAAACTTTAACAATTAAATACATGTTTGAATGTAGAGCACTGGTGATGGAGCTAAAACTTTAACAATTAAATACATGTTTGAATGTAGAGCACAGGTGATGGAGGTAAAACTTTAACAATTAAATACATGTTTGAATGTAGAACACTGGTGATGGAGGTAAAACTACAACAATTAAATACATGTTTGAATGTAGAGCACTGGTGATGGAGCTAAAACTTTAACAATTAAATACATGTTTGAATGTAGAACACTGGTGATGGAGGTAAAATTTTGACAATTAAATACATGTTTGAATGTAAAACACTGGTGATGGAGGTAAAACTACGACAATTAAATACATGTTTGAATGTAGAACACTGGTGATGGAGGTAAAACTTTAACAATTATATACATGTTGGAATGTAGAACACTGGTGATGGAGGTAAAACTACGACAATTAAATACATGTTTGAATGTAGAACACTGGTGATGGAGGTAAAACTTTAACAATTAAATACACGTTTGAATGTAGAACACTGGTGATGGAGGTAAAACTACGACAATTAAATACATGTTTGAATGTAGAGCACTGGTGATGGAGCTAAAACTTTAACAATTAAATACATGTTTGAATGTAGAGCACTGGTGATGGAGGTAAAACTTTAACAATTAAATACATGTTTGAATGTAGAGCACTGGTGATGGAGCTAAAACTTTAACAATTAAATACATGTTTGAATGTAGAGCACTGGTGATGGAGGTAAAACTTTAACAATTAAATACATGTTTGAATGTAGAGCACTGGTGATGGAGGTAAAACTTTAACAATTAAATACATGTTTGAATGTAGAGCATTGGTGATGGAGCTAAAACTTTAACAATTAAATACATTTTTGAATGTAGAGCACTGGTGATGGAGCTAAAACTTTAACAATTAAATACATGTTTGAATGTAGAGCACTGGTGATGGAGGTAAAACTACGACAATTAAAAACATGTTTGAATGTAGAACACTGGTGATGGAGGTAAAACTTTAACAATTAAATAAATGTTTGAATGTAGAACACAGGTGATGGAGGTAAAACTACGACAATTAAATACATGTTTGAATGTAGAGCACTGGTGATGGAGCTAAAACTTTAACAATTAAATACATGTTTGAATGTAGAGCACTGGTGATGGAGGTAAAACTTTAACAATTAAATACATGTTTGAATGTAGAGCACTGGTGATGGAGCTAAAACTTTAACAATTAAATATATGTTTGAATGTAGAGCACTGGTGATGGAGGTAAAACTATGACAATTAAATACATGTTTGAATGTAGAACACTGGTGATGGAGGTAAAACTTTAACAATTAAATACATGTTTGAATGTAGAACACTGGTGATGGAGGTAAAACTACAACAATTAAATACATGTTTGAATGTAGAGCACTGGTGATGGAGCTAAAACTTTAACAATTAAATACATGTTTGAATGTAGAGCACTGGTGATGGAGGTAAAACTTTAACAATTAAATACATGTTTGAATGTAGAGCACTGGTGATGGAGCTAAAACTTTAACAATTAAATACATGTTTGAATGTAGAGCACTGGTGATGGAGGTAAAACTTTAACAATTAAATACATGTTTGAATGTAGAGCACTGGTGATGGAGGTAAAACTTTAACAATTAAATACATGTTTGAATGTAGAACACTGGTGATGGAGGTAAAACTACGACAATTAAATACATGTTTGAATGTAGAACACTGGTGATGGAGGTAAAACTTTAACAATTAAATACATGTTTGAATGTAGAACACTGGTGATGGAGGTAAAACTACGACAATTAAATACATGTTTGAATGTAGAGCACTGGTGATGGAGCTAAAACTTTAACAATTAAATACATATTCGAATGTAGAGCACTGGTGATGGAGGTAAAACTTTAACAATTAAATACATGTTTGAATGTAGAACACTGGTGATGGAGGTAAAACTTTAACAATTAAATACATGTTTGAATGTAGAGCACTGGTGATGGAGGTAAAACTTTAACAATTAAATACATGTTTGAATGTAGAGCACTGGTGATGGAGCTAAAACTTTAACAATTAAATACATGTTTGAATGTAGAGCACAGGTGATGGAGGTAAAACTTTAACAATTAAATACATGTTTGAATGTAGAACACTGGTGATGGAGGTAAAACTACAACAATTAAATACATGTTTGAATGTAGAGCACTGGTGATGGAGCTAAAACTTTAACAATTAAATACATGTTTGAATGTAGAGCACTGGTGATGGAGGTAAAACTTTAACAATTAAATACATGTTTGAATGTAGAACACTGGTGATGGAGGTAAAACTTTGACAATTAAATACATGTTTGAATGTAAAACACTGGTGATGGAGGTAAAACTACGACAATTAAATACATGTTTGAATGTAGAACACTGGTGATGGAGGTAAAACTTTAACAATTATATACATGTTGGAATGTAGAACACTGGTGATGGAGGTAAAACTACGACAATTAAATACATGTTTGAATGTAGAACACTGGTGATGGAGGTAAAACTTTAACAATTAAATACACGTTTGAATGTAGAACACTGGTGATGGAGGTAAAACTACGACAATTAAATACATGTTTGAATGTAGAGCACTGGTGATGGAGCTAAAACTTTAACAATTAAATACATGTTTGAATGTAGAGCACTGGTGATGGAGGTAAACTTTAACAATTAAATACATGTTTGAATGTAGAGCACTGGTGATGGAGCTAAAACTTTAACAATTAAATACATGTTTGAATGTAGAGCACTGGTGATGGAGGTAAAACTTTAACAATTAAATACATGTTTGAATGTAGAGCACTGGTGATGGAGGTAAAACTTTAACAATTAAATACATGTTTGAATGTAGAGCACTGGTGATGGAGCTAAAACTTTAACAATTAAATACATTTTTGAATGTAGAGCACTGGTGATGGAGCTAAAACTTTAACAATTAAATACATGTTTGAATGTAGAGCACTGGTGATGGAGGTAAAACTTTAACAATTAAATACATGTTTGAATGTAGAACACTGGTGATGGAGGTAAAACTACGACAATTAAATACATGTTTGAATGTAGAGCACTGGTGATGGAGCTAAAACTTTAACAATTAAATATATGTTTGAATGTAGAGCACTGGTGATGGAGGTAAAACTTTAACAATTAAATACATGTTTGAATGTAGAGCACTGGTGATGGAGGTAAAACTTTAACAATTAAATACATGTTTGAATGTAGAACACTGGTGATGGAGGTAAAACTTTAACAATTAAATACATGTTTGAATGTAGAACACTGGTGATGGAGGTAAAACTTTAACAATTAAATACATGTTTGAATGTAGAGCACTGGTGATGGAGGTAAAACTTTAACAATTAAATACATGTTTGAATGTAGAACACTGATGATGGAGGTAAAACTTTAACAATTAAATACATGTTTGAATGTAGAACACTGGTGATGGAGAACATATCGGTTTTTCTGCCGGAATCACTGAATCACTGGACCTTTAACACCGGATCATCGCAACTAGCTAGCCGCAACCAAATGGATGTTGTTGTTGGCTAATCAGCCTTGAGCTAGCCTCAAGTCAGGCCCATCTCCCGGCTATCTACCTCTCTGTCAACCGGACGGGACCTCCTATAGTCGACATGGAGACACGCCGATTCATCACGACTGGTCTGCCGACGTAATCGTCTGTGGTTTCAACAGGTTTCCCGTTGCTACGACCACGGAGATCCATCTGCTAGCCCTGGCCCGCTAGCACACGCAAACAACAGCCGTGCTTCCTGCTGGCCTGTGCTGTAGCACCAATTCGAACTGCTCTCGGACTCACATATTGCTGTTCACTGGACCTTATGATCACTCAGCAGCACAGCTGATGCCTGCTGGACTTTTCCTTTACACGTTACCCTGTCCTGTTTATCTGTTTAGCCTCAGCCCAAACTTTCATCGCCATTACCAGTTGTTGTCTTAGCTCTCTCGAATAACGCCTGTGACAACAAGAGTGATGTCGCTCTTGCTGCTGGTGATTCTCAGATCCACCTCTATGCAGACGACACCATTTTGTATACATCTGGCCCTTCATTGGACACTGTGTTAACAAACCTCCAAACGAGCTTCAATGCCATACAACACTCCTTCCGTAGCCTCCAACTGCTCTTAAACACTAGTAAAACTAAATGCATGCTCTTCAATCGAACGCTGCTGGCACCCGCCCACCCGACTAGAATCACTACTCTCGGCGGGTCTGACCTAGAGTATGTGGACAACTACAAATACCTAGGTGTCTGGTTAGACTGTAATATCTCCTTCCAGACTCACATTAAGCATCTCCAATCCAAAGTGAAATCTAGAATCGGCTTCCTATTTCGCAACAAAGCCTCCTTCAGTCATGCTGCCAAACATGACCTCGTAAAACTGACTATCCTACCGATCATTGACTTCGGCAATGTCATTTACAAAATAGCCTCCAACACTCTACTCAGCAAATTGGATGTAGTCTATCAGAGTGCCATCCGTTTTGTCACCAAAGCCCCATATACTACCCACCACTGTGACCTGTACGCTCTTGTTGGCTGGTCCTCACTACATATTCGTTGACAAACCCACTGGCTCCAGGCCATCTATAAATCACTGCTAGGCAAATCCCCGCCTTATCTTAGCTCATTGGTCACCATAGCAACACCCACCCGTAGTATGCGCTCCAGCAGGTATATCTCACTGGTCATCCCCAAAGCCAAAACCTCCTTTGGCCGCCATTCCTTCCAGTTCTCTGCTGCCAATGACTGGAAAGAACTGCAAATATCTCGGAAGCTGGAGACTCTTATCACCCTCACTAACTTTAAGCATCAGTTGTCAGAGCACCTTACCGATCACTGCACCTGTACACAGCCCATCTGAAATTAGCCCACCCAACTACCTCATCCCCATATTGTTATTTATTTTGCTCATTTGCACCCCAGTATCTCTATTTGCACATCATCTCTTGCCCATCTATCATTCCATTGTTAATACTAATTGTAATTATTTTGCACTATGGCCTATTTATTGCCTTACCTCCATAACTTGCTACATTTGCACACACTGTATATATATTTTCTGTTGTACTTTTGACTTTATGTTTTGTTTTACCCCATATGTAACTCTGTGTTGTTGTTGTTTTTATCGCACTGCTTTGCTTTATCTTGGCCAGGTCGCAGTTGTAAATGAGAACTTGTTCTCAACTGGCTTAACTGGTTAAAAAAAGGTTAAATAAAAAATACAATAAAAAAAATAACAAGACGAAAAGTTTCACTGGAGCACTCTCTCTCTCTCTCTCTCTCTCTCTCTCTCTCTCTCTCTCTCAGAGAGAGCGAGAGAGAGACAGAGAGAGAGAGAGAGAGAGCGAGAGAGAGAGAGTTGGGGGAGGAGAATAAAGGAATATATACAGTGCCTTCGGAAAGTATTCAGACACCTTCCCTTTTTCAACATTATGTTACGTTATAGCCTTATTCTAAAATGGATTAAAGAAAACAATTTCCTCAGCAATCTACACACAATACCCCATAATGACAAACCAAAAATATGATTTTTGAAATTGTAGGAAATGTATTAAAAACAAAAAACAGAAATACATTATTTACATAAGTATTCAGACCCTTTGCTATGAGACTCGAAATTGAGCTCAGGTGCATCCTGATTCCATTGATCATTCTTGCGATGTTTCTACAATTTGATTGGAGTCCACCTGTGATCAATTAAATAGATTGGACATGATTTGGAAAGGCACACACCTGTCTATATAAGGTCCCACAGTTGACAGTGCATGTCAGAGCCCTGAAACTGAGCTGCAGCACGGTGGCCAAGACCATACAGCGGTTTAACAGGACAGGTTCCACTCAGAATAGGCCTCGCCATGGTCGACCAAAGAACTTGAGTGCACGTGCTCAGCGTCATATCCAGAGGTTTTCTTTGGGAAATAGACGTATGAGTGCTGCCAGCATTGCTGCAGAGGTTGAAGGGGTGGGGGGTCAGCCTGTCAGTGCTCAGACCATACGCCGCACACTGCATCACATTTTTCTGTATGGCTGTCGTCCCAGAAGGAAGCCTCTTCTAAAGATGATGCACAAGAAAACCTGCAAACAGTTTGCTGAAGACAAGCAGACTAAGGACATGGATTACTGGAACCATGTCCTGTGGTCTGATGAGACCAAGATAAACTTATTTGGTTCAGATGGTGTCAAGCGTGTGTGGCGGCAACCAGGTGAGGAGTACAAAGAAAAGTGTGTCTGGCCTACAGTCAAGCATGGTGGTGGGAGTGTCATGGTCTGGGTCTGCATGAGTGCTGCCGGCACTGGGGAGCTACAGTTCATTGAGGGAACCATGAATGCCAACATGTACTGTGACATACTGAAGCAGAGCATGATCCCCTCTCTTCAGAGACTGGGCCGCAGGGCAGTATTCCAACATGATAACGACCCCAAACACACCTCCAAGATGACCACTGCCTTGCTAAAGAAGCATGTCTCCAGACCTAAACCCTATTGAGCATCTGTGGGGCATCCTCAAACGGAGGGTGGAGGAGTGCAAGGTCTCTAACATCCACCAGCTCCGTGATGTCGTCATGGAGGAGTGGAAGAGGACTCCAGTGGCAACCTGTGAAGCTCTGATGAACTCCATGCCCAAGAGGGTTAAGGCAGTGCTGGAAAATGATGGTGACCACACAAAATATTGACACTTTGGGCCCAATTTGGACATTTTCACTTAGGGGTGTACTCACTTTTGTTGCCAGCGGTTTAGACATTAATGGCTGTGTGTTGTGTTATTTTGAGGGGACAGCAAATTTACACTGTTATACAAGCTGTACACTCACTACTTTACATTATAGCAAAGTGTCATTTCTTCAGTGTTGTCACATGAAAAGATATACTCAAATATTTACAAAAATGTGAGGGGTGCACTCACTTTTATGAGATACTGTAAATGTGATATTTCAGTTTTTCTATTTTTAATACATTTGCAAACATTTCTACAAACCTGTTTTTGCTTTGTCATTATGGGCTATTGTCTGTAGATTGATGAGGGGAAAAAACAATTCAATCAATTTTAGAATAAAGCTGTAACGTAACGAAATGTGGAAACATTCATGGGGTCTGAATACTTTCCGAAAGCACTGTATCTCAGTACAGATCCCTGAGGAAGTTAGATTGGACTCAGAGGACCAACAGAACTGAAAACCCCATAACCCCCAAGAGGACATGTCAGCTTTAAGCTGGGGGCTTTAAAGGTGCACTATGCAGAAGTCACTCCGCCATTTCCTGGTTGCTAAAACTCTAATCATTAGCCTAATTTCAGTTTATGTGACAAAATAAACTAGCATAGTGTAGAGAATCATTGTACCATCTAAACCGCTGTGAAATATATTTTCCATAACCAAAAATGTTGTTGTTTCAGCTGTTTGAAGCTGGTGTACAAAACTGAAAGTAAAAGACGCAAAAACCAAACTTAAAAAGGGGAAGCATAGAAATAGCGCACCTAGAACATATCTACCACTTCTTAGACTTGTTTTCGAGGTAGAATGATGGATCTATAACTCATATTTCT
>NW_028157671.1:2500-10000 GCF_964263955.1 Coregonus lavaretus
TGGTTTGAGCGGGCATGGAGTGTGGGCCTGGAGGCATGGAGGTCGGAGAGGCATGGAGGTCGAGGGAGTGAGCTGCAGTCTCAGTCCGAGTGAGAGATGGTTTGAGCGGACACGGAGTGTGGGCCTGGAGGCATGGAGGTCGGGGACGCCCATGCAGTGAGCTGCAGTCTCAGTCCGAGTGAGAGATGGTTTGAGCGGACACAGAGTGTGGGCCTGGAGGCATGGAGGTCGGGGACGCCCATGCAGTGAGCTGCAGTCTCAGTCCGAGTGAGAGATGGTTTGAGCGGACACGGAGTGTGGGCCTGGAGGCATGGAGGTCGGGGAGGCCCATGCAGTGAGCTGCAGTCTCAGTCCGAGTGAGAGATGGTTTGAGCGGACACGGAGTGTGGGCCTGGAGGCATGGAGGTCGGGGAGGCCCATGCAGTGAGCTGCAGTCTCAGTCCGAGTGAGAGATGGTTTGAGCGGACACAGAGTGTGGGCCTGGAGGCATGGAGGTCGGGGACGCCCATGCAGTGAGCTGCAGTCTCAGTCCGAGTGAGAGATGGTTTGAGCGGACACGGAGTGTGGGCCTGGAGGCATGGAGGTCGGGGACGCCCATGCAGTGAGCTGCAGTCTCAGTCCGAGTGAGAGATGGTTTGAGCGGACACGGAGTGTGGGCCTGGAGGCATGGAGGTCGGGGAGGCCCATGCAGTGAGCTGCAGTCTCAGTCCGAGTGAGAGATGGTTTGAGCGGACACAGAGTGTGGGCCTGGAGGCATGGAGGTCGGGGACGCCCATGCAGTGAGCTGCAGTCTCAGTCCGAGTGAGAGATGGTTTGAGCGGACACGGAGTGTGGGCCTGGAGGCATGGAGGTCGGGGACGCCCATGCAGTGAGCTGCAGTCTCAGTCCGAGTGAGAGATGGTTTGAGCGGACACGGAGTGTGGGCCTGGAGGCATGGAGGTCGGGGACGCCCATGCAGTGAGCTGCAGTCTCAGTCCGAGTGAGAGATGGTTTGAGCGGGCAGGGAGTGTGGGCTTGGTGGTCGTGGTTCTGGAGCCCAGGCCATCCAGGGAGTGAGCTGCAGTCTGAGGCCGAGTGAGAGAGGGTTTGAGTGGGCAGGGAGTGTGGGCTTGGTGGTCGTGGTTCTGGAGCCCAGGCCATCCAGGGAGTGAGCTGCAGTCTGAGGCCGAGTGAGAGAGGGTTTGAGTGGGCAGGGAGTGTGGGCTTGGTGGTCGTGGTTCTGGAGCCCAGGCCATCCAGGGAGTGAGCTGCAGTCTCAGGCCGAGTGAGAGAGGGTTTCACTGGGCATGGAGTGTAGAGATGGAGGCAATGAGCTCCAGAGGTCACAAAGGTCAATGTGGGCCTGCATGGCTGTCAGCAGGGCCACAGAGAGAAGGCCCAAGTGAATAGGTGTGTCTGTGTGAGTGAGTGAACCTGTCTCATAGGGGGGCAGAGCAGGCATCCCCTTTGGGGGCTGTCTGCTCTGTCCCCCTTTTTTTTTGGCCTCCTATACCTCTGGAGGTCAAGGGAGTAAGCTGTACTCTCAAGCCCATGTGAGAGAGGCTTTTAATGGGAAGAGAGAGTTTAAAAAGAGGCATGGAGCTCCAGAGGTCACAAAGGTCAATGTGGGCCTGCATGGATGTCAGCAGGGCATGAGGGAGAAGGCCCAAGTGAATAGGTGTGTCTGTGTGAGTGAGTGAACCTGTCTCATAGGGGGGCAGAGCAGGCATCCCCTTTGGGGGCTGTCTGCTCTGTCCCCCTTTTTTTTTGGCCTCCTATACCTCTGGAGGTCAAGGGAGTAAGCTGTACTCTCAAGCCCATGGGAGAGAGGGTTTTAATAGGGAGAGAGTGATTAAAAAGAGGCATGGTGCTCCAGGGGAGTGAGCTGTACTCTCATGCCCATGGGAGATGCCCTTTACTAGGCAGGGAGTTTAGAACAAGGTGCATGGAGCTCCAGAGGTCACAAAGGTCAATGTGGGCCTGCATGGATGTCAGCAGGGCATGAGGGAGAAGGCCCAAGTGAATAGGTTTGTCTGTGTGTGTCTGTGTGAGTGAGTGAGTGAGTGTGTGTGTGAACCTTTCCCACAGGAGGGCAGCACTGTGCAGGCAGCTCCAATGGAGGCTGGCTGCTCTGTGCCCATGTATTATTTGTTCTCTCTCTCTCTCTCTCTCCCTTTCTTCTGGCCTGCTGGGTCACTTTTGTGTGTGGAGGGCTGGACTCTGTCTCACCCATCCCAGCCATGGGCACCCAGAATGCCCATGTGTGAGTCAGGAGCCCTCCCCTGGTTCTCCTAGTGAAAATGACCTGTGGCGCCCCCCTGTGGATGGATCTTGGTGGGGGTGCTTGGACCCCTTCTTGGGGTCTCCTCCAAGCCAGCCATGCCGACCATGGGCACCCAAAACCCCCATGTGTGAGTGAACAGCCTCCCCAGTGTACCCATAGTGAAATCAGGCTTAAAGTGACCTGTGGCGCCCCCCTGTGGATGGATCTTGGTGGGGGTGCTTGGACCCCTTCTTGGGGTCTCCTCCAAGCCAGCCATGCCGACCATGGGCACCCAAAACCCCCATGTGTGAGTGAACAGCCTCCCCAGTGTACCCATAGTGAAATCAGGCTTAAAGTGACCTGTGGCGCCCCCCTGTGGATGGATCTTGGTGGGGGTGCTTGGACCCCTTCTTGGGGTCTCCTCCAAGCCAGCCATGCCGACCATGGGCACCCAAAACCCCCATGTGTGAGTGAACAGCCTCCCCAGTGTACCCATAGTGAAATCAGGCTTAAAGTGACCTGTGGCGCCCCCCTGTGGATGGATCTTGGTGGGGGTGCTTGGACCCCTTCTTGGGGTCTCCTCCAAGCCAGCCATGCCGACCATGGGCACCCAAAACCCCCATGTGTGAGTGAACAGCCTCCCCAGTGTACCCATAGTGAAATCAGGCTTAAAGTGACCTGTGGCGCCCCCCTGTGGATGGATCTTGGTGGGGGTGCTTGGACCCCTTCTTGGGGTCTCCTCCAAGCCAGCCATGCCGACCATGGGCACCCAAAACCCCCATGTGTGAGTGAACAGCCTCCCCAGTGTACCCATAGTGAAATCCGGCCTAAAGTGACCTGTGGCGCCCCCCTGTGGATGGATTCGGCTGTGGGTGCTTGGACCCCTTCTTGGGGTCTCCCCCAAGCTGGCCATGCCGACCATGGGCACCCAAAACCCCCATGTGTGAGTGAACAGCCTCCCCTGGGTCCCCATAGTGAAATCCGGCCTAAAGTGACCTGTGGCGCCCCCCTGTGGATGGATTCGGCTGTGGGTGCTTGGACCCCTTCTTGGGGTCTCCCCCAAGCTGGCCATGCCGACCATGGGCACCCAAAACCCCCATGTGTGAGTGAACAGCCTCCCCTGGGTCCCCATAGTGAAATCCGGCCTAAAGTGACCTGTGGCGCCCCCCTGTGGATGGATCTGGATGGGGGTGCTTGGACCCCTTCTTGGGGTCTCCTCCAAGCCAGCCATGCCGACCATGGGCACCCAAAACCCCCATGTGTGAGTGAACAGCCTCCCCTGGGTCCCCATAGTGAAATCAGGCTTAAAATGACATGTGGCGCCCCCCTGTGGATGGATCCGGCTGTGGGGTCTTGTACCCCCTCTTGGGGTCACCCCCAAGCCGGCCATGGGCACCCAAAACCCCCATGTGTGAGTGAACAGCCTCCCCTGTGTCCCCATAGTGAAATCAGGCCTAAAGTGACATGTGGCGCCCCCCTGTGGATGGATCCGGGTGGGGGTGCTTGGACCCCCTCTTGGGGTCTCCCCCAAGCCATGGGCAGCCAAATCCCCCATTTGTGAGTTAAGATCATCCCCTGGTTCCCCTAGTGAAATCAGGCCTAAAATGACCTCTGTGGCGCCCCCCTGTGGATGGATCCGGCTGTGGGGTCTTGGACCCCCTCTTGGGGTCACCCCCAAGCCAGCCATGGGCACCCAAAACCCCCATTTGTGAGTTAAGATCATCCCCTGGTTCCCCTAGTGAAATCAGGCTTAAAATGACATGTGGCGCCCCCCTGTGGATGGATCCGGGTGTGGGGTCTTGGACCCCCTCTTGGGGTCACCCCCAAGCCGGCCAAGGGCACCCAAAACCCCCATGTGTGAGGTAAGAGCCTCCCCTGGTTCTCCTAGTGTCCGCCGGCGGTTTACCATATGGGGGTGTCTGACCACCACCCCAATCCGAGAAAAGTGCATCAAAATCGGCCTCCGTGAGCCAGGAGTCGGTCCCTGGTTCTCATAGTGTCAACCGGATGATTTCCATATGGGGGTGTCTGACCACCAACCCAATCCGAGAAAAGTGCATCAAAATCGGCCTTCCGGGAGCCAGGAGTCGGTCCCTGGTTCTCATAGTGTCAACCGGATGGTTTCCATATGGGGGTGTCTGACCACCAACCCAATCCGAGAAAAGTGCATCAAAATCGGCCTTCCGGGAGCCAGGAGTCGGTCCCTGGTTCTCATAGTGTCAACCGGATGATTTCCATATGGGGGTGTCTGACCACCAACCCAATCCGAGAAAAGTGCATCAAAATCGGCCTCCGTGAGCCAGGAGTCGGTCCCTGGTTCTCATAGTGTCAACCGGATGATTTCCATATGGGGGTGTCTGACCACCAACCCAATCCGAGAAAAGTGCATCAAAATCGGCCTTCCGGGAGCCAGGAGTCGGTCCCTGGTTCTCCTAATGTCAACCGGATGATTTCCATATGGGGGTGTCTGACCACCAACCCAATCCGAGAAAAGTGCATCAAAATCGGCCTTCCGGGAGCCAGGAGTCGGTCCCTGGTTCTCATAGTGTCAACCGGATGATTTCCATATGGGGGTGTCTGACCACCAACCCAATCCGAGAAAAGTGCATCAAAATCGGCCTCCGTGAGCCAGGAGTCGGTCCCTGGTTCTCATAGTGTCAACCGGATGATTTCCATATGGGGGTGTCTGACCACCAACCCAATCCGAGAAAAGTGCATCAAAATCGGCCTTCCGGGAGCCAGGAGTCGGTCCCTGGTTCTCATAGTGTCAACCGGATGGTTTCCATATGGGGGTGTCTGACCACCAACCCAATCCGAGAAAAGTGCATCAAAATCGGCCTTCCGGGAGCCAGGAGTCGGTCCCTGGTTCTCCTAATGTCAACCGGATGATTTCCATATGGGGGTGTCTGACCACCAACCCAATCCGAGAAAAGTGCATCAAAATCGGCCTTCCGGGAGCCAGGAGTCGGTCCCTGGTTCTCCTAATGTCAACCGGATGATTTCCATATGGGGGTGTCTGACCACCAACCCAATCCGAGAAAAGTGCATCAAAATCGGCCTTCCGGGAGCCAGGAGTCGGTCCCTGGTTCTCATAGTGTCAACCGGATGGTTTCCATATGGGGGTGTCTGACCACCAACCCAATCCGAGAAAAGTGCATCAAAATCGGCCTTCCGGGAGCCAGGAGTCGGTCCCTGGTTCTCCTAATGTCAACCGGATGATTTCCATATGGGGGTGTCTGACCACCAACCCAATCCGAGAAAAGTGCATCAAAATCGGCCTTCCGGGAGCCAGGAGTCGGTCCCTGGTTCTCCTAATGTCAACCGGATGATTTCCATATGGGGGTGTCTGACCACCAACCCAATCCGAGAAAAGTGCATCAAAATCGGCCTTCCGGGAGCCAGGAGTCGGTCCCTGGTTCTCATAGTGTCAACCGGATGGTTTCCATATGGGGGTGTCTGACCACCAACCCAATCCGAGAAAAGTGCATCAAAATCGGCCTTCCGGGAGCCAGGAGTCGGTCCCTGGTTCTCATAGTGTCAACCGGATGGTTTCCATATGGGGGTGTCTGACCACCAACCCAATCCGAGAAAAGTGCATCAAAATCGGCCTTCCGGGAGCCAGGAGTCGGTCCCTGGTTCTCATAGTGTCAACCGGATGGTTTCCATATGGGGGTGTCTGACCACCAACCCAATCCGAGAAAAGTGCATCAAAATCGGCCTTCCGTGAGGCAGGAGTCGGCCCCTGGTTCTCCTGTTGTCAACCGGATGATTTCCATATGGGGGTGTCTGACCACCACCCCAATCCGAAAAAAGTGCATCAAATCGGCCTTCCGTGAGCCAGGAGTCGGTCCCTGGTTCTCCTGGTGTCCGCCGGCGGACAACCATGTTGGGGTGTCTGACCACCAACCCAATCCGAGAAAAGTGCATCAAAATCGGCCTTCCGTGAGGCAGGAGTCGGCCCCTGGTTCTCCTGTTGTCAACCGGATGATTTCCATATGGGGGTGTCTGACCACCACCCCAATCCGAAAAAAGTGCATCAAATCGGCCTTCCGTGAGCCAGGAGTCGGTCCCTGGTTCTCCTGGTGTCCGCCGGCGGACAACCATGTTGGGGTGTCTGACCACCAACCCAATCCGAGAAAAGTGCATCAAAATCGGCCTTCCGTGAGGCAGGAGTCGGTCCCTGGTTCTCCTGTTGTCAACCGGATGATTTCCATATGGGGGTGTCTGACCACCACCCCAATCCGAAAAAAGTGCATCAAATCGGCCTTCCGTGAGGCAGGAGTCGGTCCCTGGTTCTCCTGGTGTCCGCCGGCGGACAACCATGTTGGGGTGTCTGACCCACAACCCAATCCGACCAAGTGCACCCAAATCGGCCTTCCGTGAGCCAGGAGTCGGTCTCTGGTTCTCCCATCGACCGCCGGCGGTCTTCCATGTGGGGGTGTCTGACCCACAACCCAATCCGACCAAGAGCACCCATGTCGGCCTTGTGTGAGTCAGGAGCCGTTCCCCCTGGTTCTCATTTGGGTTACCATGCACGAAGGGACATAGTGCAATTTCGGCCGATTTTTCCGATTTTTTCAAATAATGTTTAAAAATACTTCCCGATGAGCTAGAGGTCCCAAATTTGGTCTATTATCCTCTTTTATGATGAACTTCCATTACCTAAAAGGGTTTTTCTTAACTCGTATAGGAACATCAACCGTTCTGACCCCTATTTTTTTTTTTCACTTTTCTAACATAATTAAAATATAGTAAAAAATTTCCAAAAACGAATTAATTTATATATAAATGTGCGTCTATTCGTGCCCTTTTGCGCCAAAAAAACCCCATCCTGATTGGACTTTTAGTTTTTGAATTATTAACGTTTTAAGTCGTTTTTTCAAAACCGAAATCGCTGTTTTTTCCCCCAAACGGCGGAGCACAGACAGGCCCAGCGGGTGGCAGGGCTTATGTCGATAATTTGGCCTCTCCCGTAGTAGCCCCACTCGGTTCCAGGTCGGCCAGACAGGTACCGGCGCGATTTTGAAAACCTCGTTTTCAGAGAATAGACTTCCATGGCGGATTGATCCGGGGGTGATGGCAAACCTCTCGGCCTGTGCGGATATTGGGAATCGGGCATGTTTGAGGGTTCTGGGTCCCTCAGAACCATGGTTCCAACGCTCCGAAGTGGACCATACCTCCAGGGACCTACTGGCCGTTCCCATGCCCAGGGGAAGGCCCGGTTTCGGCTACCTCATGTCCCCATGGCCCCTCTCTGT
>NW_028157671.1:20000-23411 GCF_964263955.1 Coregonus lavaretus
TACTCTCAAGCCCATGTGAGAGAGGCTTTTAATGGGAAGAGAGAGTTTAAAAAGAGGCATGGAGCTCCAGAGGTCACAAAGGTCAATGTGGGCCTGCATGGATGTCAGCAGGGCATGAGGGAGAAGGCCCAAGTGAATAGGTGTGTCTGTGTGAGTGAGTGAACCTGTCTCATAGGGGGGCAGAGCAGGCATCCCCTTTGGGGGCTGTCTGCTCTGTCCCCCTTTTTTTTTGGCCTCCTATACCTCTGGAGGTCAAGGGAGTAAGCTGTACTCTCAAGCCCATGGGAGAGAGGGTTTTAATAGGGAGAGAGTGATTAAAAAGAGGCATGGTGCTCCAGGGGAGTGAGCTGTACTCTCATGCCCATGGGAGATGCCCTTTACTAGGCAGGGAGTTTAGAACAAGGTGCATGGAGCTCCAGAGGTCACAAAGGTCAATGTGGGCCTGCATGGATGTCAGCAGGGCATGAGGGAGAAGGCCCAAGTGAATAGGTTTGTCTGTGTGTGTCTGTGTGAGTGAGTGAGTGAGTGTGTGTGTGAACCTTTCCCACAGGAGGGCAGCACTGTGCAGGCAGCTCCAATGGAGGCTGGCTGCTCTGTGCCCATGTATTATTTGTTCTCTCTCTCTCTCTCTCCCCTTTCTTCTGGCCTGCTGGGTCACTTTTGTGTGTGGAGGGCTGGACTCTGTCTCACCCATCCCAGCCATGGGCACCCAGAATGCCCATGTGTGAGTCAGGAGCCCTCCCCTGGTTCTCCTAGTGAAAATGACCTGTGGCGCCCCCCTGTGGATGGATCTTGGTGGGGGTGCTTGGACCCCTTCTTGGGGTCCCCCCCAAGCCAGCCATGCCGACCAAGGGCACCCAAAACCCCCATGTGTGAGTGAAAAGCCTCCCCTGGGTCCCCATAGTGAAATCCGGCCTAAAGTGACCTGTGGCGCCCCCCTGTGGATGGATCCGGCTGTGGGGTCTTGGACCCCTTCTTGGGGTCCCCCCAAGCCAGCCATGCCGACCAAGGGCACCCAAAACCCCCATGTGTGAGTGAAAAGCCTCCCCTGGGTCCCCATAGTGAAATCCGGCCTAAAGTGACCTGTGGCGCCCCCCTGTGGATGGATCCGGCTGTGGGGTCTTGGACCCCTTCTTGGGGTCCCCCCCAAGCCATCCATGCCGGCCATGGGCACCCAAAACCCCCATGTGTGAGTGAACAGCCTCCCCTGGGTACCCATAGTGAAATCAGGCTTAAAGTGACCTGTGGCGCCCCCCTGTGGATGGATCTTGGTGGGGGTGCTTGGACCCCTTCTTGGGGTCTCCTCCAAGCCAGCCATGCCGACCATGGGCACCCAAAACCCCCATGTGTGAGTGAACAGCCTCCCCAGTGTCCCCCCAGTGAAATCAGGCTTAAAGTGACCTGTGGCGCCCCCCTGTGGATGGATTCGGCTGTGGGTGCTTGGACCCCTTCTTGGGGTCTCCCCCAAGCCAGCCATGCCGACCAAGGGCACCCAAAACCCCCATGTGTGAGTGAACAGCCTCCCCTGGGTCCCCATAGTGAAATCCGGCCTAAAGTGACCTGTGGCGCCCCCCTGTGGATGGATCCGGCTGTGGGGTCTTGGACCCCTTCTTGGGGTCCCCCCCAAGCCATCCATGCCGGCCATGGGCACCCAAAACCCCCATGTGTGAGTGAACAGCCTCCCCTGGGTACCCATAGTGAAATCAGGCTTAAAGTGACCTGTGGCGCCCCCCTGTGGATGGATCTTGGTGGGGGTGCTTGGACCCCTTCTTGGGGTCTCCTCCAAGCCAGCCATGCCGACCATGGGCACCCAAAACCCCCATGTGTGAGTGAACAGCCTCCCCAGTGTACCCATAGTGAAATCAGGCTTAAAGTGACCTGTGGCGCCCCCCTGTGGATGGATCTTGGTGGGGGTGCTTGGACCCCTTCTTGGGGTCTCCCCCAAGCCAGCCATGCCGACCAAGGGCACCCAAAACCCCCATGTGTGAGTGAACAGCCTCCCCAGTGTCCCCCCAGTGAAATCAGGCCTAAAGTGACCTGTGGCGCCCCCCTGTGGATGGATTCGGCTGTGGGTGCTTGGACCCCTTCTTGGGGTCTCCCCCAAGCCAGCCATGCCGACCAAGGGCACCCAAAACCCCCATGTGTGAGTGAACAGCCTCCCCTGGGTCCCCATAGTGAAATCCGGCCTAAAGTGACCTGTGGCGCCCCCCTGTGGATGGATCCGGCTGTGGGGTCTTGGACCCCTTCTTGGGTCCCCCCCAAGCCATCCATGCCGGCCATGGGCACCCAAAACCCCCATGTGTGAGTGAACAGCCTCCCCAGTGTACCCATAGTGAAATCAGGCTTAAAGTGACCTGTGGCGCCCCCCTGTGGATGGATCTTGGTGGGGGTGCTTGGACCCCTTCTTGGGGTCTCCCCCAAGCCAGCCATGCCGACCAAGGGCACCCAAAACCCCCATGTGTGAGTGAACAGCCTCCCCAGTGTCCCCCCAGTGAAATCAGGCCTAAAGTGACCTGTGGCGCCCCCCTGTGGATGGATTCGGCTGTGGGTGCTTGGACCCCTTCTTGGGGTCTCCCCCAAGCCAGCCATGCCGACCAAGGGCACCCAAAACCCCCATGTGTGAGTGAACAGCCTCCCCTGGGTCCCCATAGTGAAATCCGGCCTAAAGTGACCTGTGGCGCCCCCCTGTGGATGGATCCGGCTGTGGGGTCTTGGACCCCTTCTTGGGGTCCCCCCCAAGCCATCCATGCCGGCCATGGGCACCCAAAACCCCCATGTGTGAGTGAACAGCCTCCCCTGGGTACCCATAGTGAAATCAGGCTTAAAGTGACCTGTGGCGCCCCCCTGTGGATGGATCTTGGTGGGGGTGCTTGGACCCCTTCTTGGGGTCTCCTCCAAGCCAGCCATGCCGACCATGGGCACCCAAAACCCCCATGTGTGAGTGAACAGCCTCCCCAGTGTACCCATAGTGAAATCAGGCTTAAAGTGACCTGTGGCGCCCCCCTGTGGATGGATCTTGGTGGGGGTGCTTGGACCCCTTCTTGGGGTCTCCCCCAAGCCAGCCATGCCGACCAAGGGCACCCAAAACCCCCATGTGTGAGTGAACAGCCTCCCCAGTGTCCCCCCAGTGAAATCAGGCCTAAAGTGACCTGTGGCGCCCCCCTGTGGATGGATTCGGCTGTGGGTGCTTGGACCCCTTCTTGGGGTCTCCCCCAAGCCAGCCATGCCGACCAAGGGCACCCAAAACCCCCATGTGTGAGTGAACAGCCTCCCCTGGGTACCCATAGTGAAATCAGGCTTAAAGTGACCTGTGGCGCCCCCCTGTGGATGGATCCGGGTGTGGGGTCTTGGACCCCCCCTTGGGGTCACCCCCAAGCCGGCCAAGGGCACCCAAAACCCCCATGTGTGAGG